>NC_092360.1:17528895-17680464 GCF_030848805.1 Temnothorax longispinosus | reverse complement strand
TAAATTAAAAGGTGTATATATATATATATATATAAAAGACAATGTGTCTATTTTTACAACTATTATACCCTTACAGATCTTGTCAGTAAAAATTGTGTAACTTCGCAGAATTCATATGAAAAGGTTAATAAATGTGCACAGTTTTACTACTTTTTCACTTTTAAGCCCAGATAGCACAGTGCGTCAAATAACGTTGTAATGCCGTCAAAGTGACGTCTCTTACGACAACAATCCGCCACTTTGACTGCACTATTACGTCACTTGATGCCACTGTGCTATCTGGGAGTAGACAAAGAAACAAACTTTATGAATGTCTCATGTATATAATTTGATGAACCTTCAGTCTTATTATATCTTATTAATCTTCTTCGTCTGATAATTTTTGTGTTGAGTATTTTTTATTTTCTATTCTCTCTAGTATCTTAAGTTGCCTTTCTAAGATGCTATTTCGCTCTTTTTGCAATTGTAATTGTTCTGTTTGTAATTCATTACATTTTTTTAGCTCCGCCAGATATTTTGTACGTATTTCTTGTTTGGCATCACTTTCTCTTTGTAGCACAGCACAGATGGATTCCTTAACTGATTGTAGAGTAAGCGCCAATTTGCCATCTCGTACTTTTGCTTTTGTATTTATTAAAGATGAGCAACTGCTATCCGTTATGGACGATCTGCTGCTACCTGCTACTGATAGAGATTCACTGTTAACTGCAGATGGTGTCGAAGGTGGTGAGTTTAGTGCGATAGAAGATTGTTCTTCATTTTCATTCCTGTAATAGAAAACATTTTAAATTATATATCTAGAAATAAATTAAAAAACATCTTAAGGAGATGATTACTCACTGAGACAAATGTTGATTGACCACCCTTTGCAAAACGTCTTCCTGAGAAACCATTTCATTGTGGCCAGCTACAAAAGGTGGCACTCCACTGTGACTTTTTCCAAATAATTTTATCATTTCACTGCAAAGATACATATGTATTCTATTACCTATTACTCATTAACTACTAAATATAATACTAAATACTTAATAAAAACAGAATATTGTGAGAATAACAAAATAAAAATATAAAGCAAACTGACTGAACTGTTAATTATAAATGTTTAATTCAAAAATATTACATTTATAGTTACATACAGAAAATACAAGATAGAACTTACTCTTCATATGGAAGAGGTTTAGTGCCTTTCCCAGAACTGTTTTTTTCCCATGGTCCGTTCAATATGTTTATCCCATTTCTTCTTCAACAATTTAAATTTATTTTTCATGTGATTTTTAGTATCATTCACATAACCTCTTTCCTGGAAAGATTCTGCTATCGCTTGAAACATGGCCTCTTTACTTTGATATTTTCTTTTCTGGAATTTTTTTTCATGCTGTTCATACTCTGTGAAAAACAACATTAGGTTCTATGGTCCCAAATAAAATAGCCATCATTATTGACACCAGAAGTATTCTCTTTTTCATTATCTGAGCCTTGATTTGAGTCTTGAATTGAAGAGTCCAATGAAGATACAATTGTAGGCGTGTGCTGCATAGAGCTTGTTGCAGGAACCGTAACAGAAGGACTCTCATGGATTTTAATCTGAGGCTGAATTCTAGAAGGACCTGCTTTATTTGGTAAAGCATCCAAAAGTGAAGAGTCCAGTGAAGACACAATTGTAGGTGTGTACTGCATAGAGCTTGTTACAGGAACAGTAACAGAAGGACTCTCATGGAATATAGTTTGAGGCTGAATTGTAGAAGAATTTGTTTTATTCAGTACAGAATCCAGAGGCGCAGTTGTGGTTAGGAACTGTGTCGAGTCTGTTGTAGTAGTTGCAACAGAAGTCTGGGGAGGCTTGAATAACTTTATTGACACCAGTTTAGGTTTCACAGCTAAAAAATAAAACAATATTAATATATAGTACAATATTCATGCAATTTAAATTACCTTAGAATAAAATCATTTAATCTATCTTTTAGAATTTATTTTATTAGTCAATTAAGTAAAAATATAACTAAAGTATTGTATTTAAGTAATCAGCATCATATGAAATTCTTACCTTTAAAAGAAGTCTCCATGATTGTTAATTTTGAAATATTCTCTGGACTCTAGACCCGACTGACTTGAGCAATGGCTACTGTTTACACACTTCACACGCATGCGCGTGATGCGCGCATAGCCTCAATTGCACCACCTTCGAAGGTGAGGCAAATAGAGCGTGCTCCTAATTGCTCCTTGGAGTATACTCTAACGTGACGCGAACATTTAGTCGACATCTTGGTTCAGGTGACGCGAACGTATTGCTAAATAAAGCGTGCTCCTAATTGCTCCTTGGAGTATGCTCTAACGTGACGCGAACATCTAGTCGCCATCTTGGTTCAGGTGACGCGAACGTATTGGAGCGCATTGGAGTGAGAAGAGCATGTTGGGGCATGCGACGCGAACAAACCTTCTTATATCACCTATAAAGAGTGATTTTAGCAAAATTTAGGCTTAATGAATAAATTATATGTGTGCGCGCGTGTATGTGTGTGTCAGCATATACAATTCTTTGAGATTCGGTCAATTATATCCAGAAAAATTTGAAAAATTTTGGAACCGGTTTCCAAAAAGATCGGTAACGAAAAATTATACACTTAATGCAATTCCCGGGAAATTCTACCCCTACTTCATATACAATTCTTTGCGATTCGGTCAATTAATTTCCGAAAAATTGAAAAAATTTTGTAACCGGCTTCCAAAAAGATCGGTAACGAAAAATTATACATTTTATAGCACTCCCCGGAAAATTCAACCCCTATTTCATATATAATTATTTTCAATTCGGTCAATTATTTCCCGAAAAATTAGAAAAATCGGTTTCCAGAAAATCGGTAGCAAAAAATTGGCCGCGACATTTTCATCCCCGGGAAATTCTACCCCTGTTTCATATACTTTTGGTAAAAATTCGGTCCACTAACGAATGAGTAGGGTAGACCGGGGACAAAAGTAACATTTTGAGTTTAAGATTTTATAACAGTTAAAATATAATATCTACGTAAAAAAGACCTGTACCTTTAAATGTATAATTTATTTGACTACAAAATTTTCTTGTGCTGAATTCAGTAATGTAACTAGGAAAAAATTTATTATTGTTTAAAGAATATGAGGAATACTGTTACAACCGTCCCAACCCCCGGGACAATTGTAACAGCAGAGGGGAACGATTGTACCACATCATCTATAAACAAAATAATGGTTATTTGTAGGTTTAATTAATCAATCTTACGAATTTTCTATAAGAAATGTAACTTTAATGATAAAATAATTTGTTACATGACAATATCAGTATTTTTACATTATAACAAATAAAAACAAATAATACTGTTTTCTCAACTGAAAGACTATTTATAATCATATATATTTAAAGGGTTAGGTTAAGTTGACGTTGTCCCCTAGCAACAGGGACAATTGTAACGCTACAACTGTCCCCAGGCATTGATGTTACAATTGTCCCCTAATGATATTTTATGATTCGAAGTAAATTTTTTACATAAATATCTGGATGAAAGTCAATCGTATTATGCAAATCATCAACATAGATAATCACTAAAACATAAAAAGGTAAAACCTTATACCTTCGGCATAAAGAAAGAAAAATATTTCAGATTTTATGCACGTAAGAAAAATTACTTCAGGAAGGAAAAAAGTAACTTCTTCTCCTGCACACGTGCACGTTCCGCGAGGGCGGCAATGAACCAAGGAACAAATTCCACTCTATCTAGCGGATCTCGCCTCGCGGTCCCACACACGAACCTTATAGTTTAAGAAATATTCACGATGTTACAACTGTACCCTGTTACTTTTGTCCCTGGTCTACCCTAGTTCGCGTACAGACAGACGTGACTTATATATATAGATATTTATTAATTAAATTGTAAATAATAACAATATTACACAATCGAGAACAATCGATAAGAAAAGGAAAGAAATTTTAATTTTTGTAATGATGATGCGACCATCAGTATGTGAGTTTTCATGATTGTCATGAGATACGGTCCCAAACAATATGTATATGCGCCATAAACGTATGATTTTCCGCGGTTTGCCGGCGGCGGTCATTTCCTCTCGGATTCCGTGTCATGCAGCGTCTTTGAGCCATATTCATCAAAGGTAATCCTTTATTTCTAACAACAAAATTTCTTGAAAACATTGAAAATATGTAACGTCATAAAGAAAAAGTAATACTCGTGTATATAGTTTGTGACGTTGCGGTTTCGCCGCGGCGTGGCAGCGCTCCGCCGCCGTCACAAGGCGCGGATTGCGCGCCCGAGGACGGCTCACGAATCAACCTTCGATCTCCAGGGGCGTATTAAAGTTGCGATTCAAATATTCATTATTGTTTTTTTTTCTCTTGCGATATTGCGTGGCGCCTCACCCCGTCGAGTTGGAGTTCCAACGCCACACTGAAGATGACGAGGAGTACCAGGAGAGCCGGATGATAAACGGAATCACAAGGACCGAAAGCGAGATGTCGAGGGCGAGGAGCCCGAGTTACGAGGACCGCTACTAAGCGAGGGACGACGTGAGACGCGCGCGCTGCGCGCCAGCAACGGCAGGCGAACCTGTGCATCGCAGGGGCCCGGCGCCGGGCCTGTCTGCAGTCCTCCGAGGCCAGACGGACTCTGGGGGTGGATGGCCACCGCCCCCGAGTCGAGCCAGAGGACACCGCGGGAGTCATCGCCTTGCCTACTACAACGGGGAAACCTGGAAGGACCCCGCGAGCGCGTAGGGCACGTTCAAACGCCCCGCCGAATCCACGGTCGATAACCCTGCTAGCGACTCCCTCGCGAGCTTGCGAGCTCATCGCCAATTGGTCCGCTTATCGCGCGGAATGGTCGCGCATGTCCCGCTGGGGGCGTTAGATCGACGCCTCTGTCGAGCGCACTTCCGCGATCATTCGTGAGCTACCCTCGGGACCGACGACACGCTTTTCTCTCGAGCGCTTCCCGGCCTAATTCTGCTGCGCACGTGGTGCCTGATTTTCTCGCGACGGTTTTTGGTGACGGCGGAGAGGACAGCCCCGACCGAGGAAGCATCTTACCGGTGAGGTTGCCTCGTAATAGACGGTAGTAATGTAAGCCACGACACCGCCCTCCGGGCCACGCTCTCGCCTAAAGTACCCGCGTAATTGAGATCCCGTAATTGTGCGTCTGCGATCGAGAGCGAGAGCGAAGGGCTTCGGGATGGTCTCGTGGCCAGGAATCGGCACTCGTTGCGTAAAAACCCTGGAGATCGTGATAGATATTTTGACTCGGTAATTCGCGAATATTCTCGCGGTATCTCTAGTCGCGATCACGTATTCGGTGATAAACTTCGACGGTACGCCCCGCGTGACTCTCGTGCCCGTACCTATTCGTCGAGAATGATCTTTGGCATTACGCCGTTCACGTAATTTCGTGTACTCACGTTAGACGCGGTCATGTTCGCGCTACCCCGTGTAAATATTTCTCCCTGCTTAGATTTAGTTTTACATTACGTTAGTTTGTAAGTCAGTCCAGACCTTATCGCGTTGTGTAGTATCGCGCTGGTTTAGCGCTATTCTCATCGGAAGATATTCTTTCTTTCGCGTTGAATTAAGTGCTCTTTTGCGTAGGGCGTATGTCCCGTAAAGATTCGTTAGATTGAGTACGATATTCTTCTCGCGCTGATGATTTCCTCGGCGCGATAAAACTTAAGTATTTCGCGTCATCTGTCGCGTTCGAGCTTAATATATTGCGCCTCGTATTTCGAGGAGACTTTACCTTGGCGACAGAATTTTGTACACTCGCGATCCTTCGAAATTTATGGAGTTAATTGTTAGTGTTCGCGGTCAAGTATGTTTGGACCTGTTATTCGAATTATTATCCTTCTGTCTACCCATGCTTTCGGATTATTATTTCACGCTCACGATTACTCACGTCTATATTATTTCACTTTGTCGGTAATGAATAACTCGCTCCTGTAATTTGTTAGAGCCATCTCGTGAGCCAATTATTTGTCTTTACAATAAATGTTACTCTCTTCTATTATTAATTGGTTGAATTCGTAATTTTTGTGTCGTCATCACCATTCGCGCCGCCCTATATCACCTTCGTCCCTGAGTACTACGCCGAGCTGGTCGATTTCTCGCACGCCGTTTAACTACGATAAACGTCTCGATAATTTTGTGATTTTCGCGTTAGTGGACGCGGGATACCGCGTCTGGCGCCCAACACTCACGTTCGCGTTAGAAATTCGGTTCGTGCGAGAGATTCGTCGGAGAGGCCTAACATCCTACTCTCCCGCAACTCCCTTTTGACCCGGCTTTGCGCCCGAACGGGTAAAAAGTCGTGACAAGTTTTAATTACATTTTTCTACTTATTGCAAGAATTGTATATGAAGACTGAAGTATAGGTTATGGTTTACGGCGAATACTGCAAACATAATTAATTCTCCCTCGGATCCCGTGTTAGGGCTCGGGCATTCCGTAGCACGGTAGGTCGTGCACACAGAGCGGTTCCGCCGCGACAGACCGTGCACACGAGCGGTTTCGACCGCGCGGGATAAGCCACTCGTGTGCACGGTCTGTCGCGGCGGAACCGCGCGGTCGAAAACACTCATGTGTGGTCTACCGCGCGGTCTAAATCGCTTATGTGCACGGTCTCGGGTCTACCGCGCGGCGAAACCGCGCGGTCCAAGCCGTTTGTGTGCCCGAGGTCTATGCATGTCTTCGACTTAACGTTCCATTACTACAAGATAATGATCCTTTATTTCTAACAAAATTATATATGTATAAACGTTATAAAAAAATAATACTTATTGTGTATATTTTTCTACTTATTGCAGTTATCATACATAAAGACTGAAGTAAATTATATTACTTCACTGCAAATATTATTCTCTTTTGGATCCCGAGTTGTGCTGCAGCCAAGAAGACTAGAGACCAGGAGACCGAACTCCTTAAAATTTCAGTGGTGGGGGTGAGTCAAAATGTGGTCCGGCGCTGTTCGCAGTATGGTCGCCGGCCAATTCATGAACTACGGCGTGCTGGATTTCCGGTGCAAGATGGTGCAAGAGCTTCGTGCAACATAACCAAGAACATCAGCTTGGCATCTTGGCAGATGTAAACACTGAATTTAATTTTGATGTCGTAAGTTTTAATAAATAATATATGATACTTAGGAACGACGAAGTTCACATAGGAAACTTTTTTTGGATAAAACAAGTGATAAAAAAAATACGATATTCTGTGTTGTGAAATATAATCAATTGAATTTTTTTGCATAGGGCACTGAGTCTGGAAAAGTAATTGATGCAACCATGGGCGAATATCGAGAAGAAATTGAGGAAAGATTCGTAAAAGCAGGTTGCGAAATACACGGCGACTACAGGATTGCAAAGACATGCAAAAATTGTCTATTTCAATATCTACGAAAGAATGCAAAACTCATTCAGTTGCCACATGAAAGTTGGGGATTTGTTGTGCAAGATCACCGCATAATATTTGCTAAAGCAGAAAATGATTATACTATAAAATTAAATATGATCATTGATTCGAACATGAACGGAGAGATATATTTTAAACAAAACCATATAAAGTGGCTAATACCTGAGCCAGAATCAGTGAGAGATATTGTTGAAAGTTTGAATTGTATTGATAAACTCTTGATTTTTCAAAGCATATAAATTTTTGTAATGAAATTGATAATAGCTTCCTCGGAACAGCTAAATTGTACATAAAAATGTTTATTGATATTGGATGTGTAACTCTTGGTTTTTCAAAGCATATAAATTTTTGTAATGAAATTGATAATAGCTTCCTCGGAACAGCTAAATTGTACATAAAAATGTTTATTGATATTGGATGTGTAAAATGCAATGTAATTTTTTTTAAATAAAATTATGGTTTTTCCTTTATATTTATCTCCTTATATTTTTACATAACTTTAAATATATATTATAACTTTAATAACATAACTTTTATTCAGTCTTTTTTTTATCGAACACTTGTTTTTATTTTTTTGCAGATTTTCCACCAAGTTTCGATTGTTTTCGATGTTTTTGCATCTCCACTTTCTTCTCATCATATATTTTATTGTAAGTTTTACTGAGAATATGTGCTCTGCTTAATGTATAATAATGAATCACCCGTTTTGTCAACGCTCCCTTATGTTCTTGACATCCAATGAACGGGAATATATTTTCAAAGCATAATTTATAACGATTTTCAACTTACACATAAACTTTCGTCTCCTGCATCCATGGACTCTTCTTCAAAATTATCTTGATGTACATCGAAAATACATGGTACACTACCTTGATTCAATTTAAATTTTTCACGTGGTATTTCGTTTATTGTTCCATCTTTCAAGACAGTTCGAAAAGTCCGCTCAACATCGTTGTCCTTGAAATGTTTATCGCAAATACGTAAATATTTTCGAGTAGCGTTTCCCTTACTCAAAAACGGAGAAATCTTATCTATCCAGATTTGATTTTCATGAGAATCCTGAAAAGTGAAAAAATCAAACTGATTGTATGTTCTTGAGAAAATGATTGTTATTCATTTTTATTTCAATCAAATACACTTACCTTCGGAAATCCAAATAGCGTCCTTTTATTCGAATCCAAATTGGGACATTTACTCTCACAATTCACAATGCAACACACTTTAGACATGATTTCACTTTGTTTTAAACGGTTTGCAACAAACAAGAAGACTAGAGAACAAACGACGTAAAGATTCGAACTTATCCAGCACGTAGCGTAGTTCATGAATTGGCCGGCGACCATACTGCGAACAGCGCCGGACCACATTTTGACTCACCCCCACCACTGGAGTTCGGTCTCCTGGTCTCTAGTCTTCTTGGCTGCAGCCTCTTAGAGCCAACGTTTTTATTTATCTGCAAAGGTAATCCTTTATTTCCAGCAACAAAAGGACACGTTAGGGATGTCAGATTTAGGCTCAATTTCACAAGTGTCGGTTAACTTCTAATCTTAGATTAACTCACTCTTCGTCTCCTAACATCCCCCTTAAAAAGAGACAAAGAGTGAGTTAATTTAAGATCAAAAGTTAACCGACACTTGTGAAACTGGGCCTTAAGCCGGGATTCACTTGAGAGTCGGTTGGTGGGGAACACACACACGCAAGAGAACACACATAGTTGCGAGCACAAATACCTGCTGTTTCTTTTGTTCGTGTCTCCTACCAGCCGACTCTCGAGTGACTTTCGGCTTAAATCTGACACCCCTGCCGTACGGTTGTTGTATAAATAAAAAATTTTACACATACATATATTTTTTTTACATAAACATTTGTCGCGTTTTTTTCGTTTTTTTCATTAATGTTTATGTGTTATACTTAATTATTCACCTGACAAATGTTTATGTAAAAAAAATATTACAGAAAAAATATATGTATGTGTAAAATTTTTTTTTCTGATATTATCAAAGTTGAACATTTATGTAACAAAATACCATTGTCATTTTTTCTACAGTTTTTATTTTATTTTCTAAATACTTAGCGATAACAAGAAATTAAAAAATACATTAAAATATATATTGAATAAGATTGGATTTAAAATTTGACATAAAATTGAAATTGATCATTATGTACTTAAAGTACTTTAATTTCTGAGATGGTTGTACGCGTTTGCCTACATTTCGATTAGTCACAAAATAATACGATATATTTATCTATACCACCAGGAACATTGCAATTTAGCGATTTAAGTAAATTAGATTTATCGGGTATTATAATAAATGATGGTGGTCGAGGAACCTGAGAAAATTGAATTTACTCATTTGTAGGCTAACATATTGTTACGCCCGTGCTGAGTAGAGAAGTCGCGGAAAGCTGTGAAGCGCGCTCCTTGACAACGGGAGTTTGTTAATGGATTTATTGATTTTCTGTCTGGCGGATTTATGGAATCCGCACGCGTTCTGTTTTACGAGCTTGGAATAAACGCATTTCTTAAGTTCTTTTGAGTTCTCTTTAATTTTGCGAGTTCCGCGAAATACGTGCGCGAGTGTGGAGTGCGCGATAGTGTTACGGCGGCGAGCTTACTCGACAAGCGTAACATTTTGAGGGCTCGTTCGGGATACGAGGCGACGAACGCAGTATCCCGAACAGGATGACGACCACGCACACCCCGCCGAGGACCCGTTCGCAGGCCGCGGCGTCGGCAACAACGGAGGCGGGCGCGACCCATCCGCAGGATGCGGGGGCGACGGAGGCAGAGGCGGGCGCTTTTGAAGCTGTCTACTTGGAGCTTCAAAAGCTGCGCCAGGAGCGGCGGCTGGAGCAGCAGGAACAACAGCTTTTCCGCAGCGAGTTGGAGGCTCGCCTGAAGGAACGCGACGCTGCGGTGGCACGTCTTCAGGAGCAACTCGCCGTACATCAGCTAAGTCCCTCCAATAATGTTTCTCGCGGCGAAATTTCGAATAAGGCGACGCGTGAGATAGGCGCGTGTGCGGGGCGCGCCGCGTGCGGAAATTCGGTCGAGCCGCTGCGTGTGATGGGCACGGGCGAGGGCTCGTGTGCTGGGCGCACCGCGTGTGGAGGTTCGAGTGAGACGTCGCTCGGTTATAAATTAAAGCCCGACACGTTCGACGGGAGTGTTCCTCTGCGCGAAAATTTAGCACAGTTCAATTTAATTGCGCAAGCGAATGGCTGGGAGGAATCTTCGAGAACCGTGGCTTTAGCCTCGAGCTTAAGAGGGAAAGCGCGTGCCGTATTGGATGGGGTAACCGAATTCGAGAGCCTTCGCTATTCTGAATTAGAGGCTAGGTTAGAGTTGCGTTTTGGCGAAGCGCATATGTCTCAAACGTTTTACACCCAGTTCACTAATCGGAGACAAAAACCCGGAGAAGATCTGCCCATTTTGGGAGCGGATTTAGAACGTTTAGCGCGTTTAGCCTATTCGGAATGCTCGGCCGAGGTGCGGGATAAGATTGCGTGCGCCCAGTTCGTTGCGGCGCTTTCTGACGGTTTTGTAAAACGAACTCTTCAGTTAGAGGGATTAACTTTCTTGAGAGCCGCCATAGAGAGGGCCATGGCAATAAAAGTCATCCAAGCGAATAGTTTTTCGCGGAAATTTGAAAGTAGAAATCTCGGAAAAGGCAGAGCTGGGAACGAAATTAAATCGGCGGGGAATGAGAAAGATGAAAAGAGTTCTGCAAATTTTAAGAAGAATTCGGGTTTCAGGACGAGATTCGTGAGGAAAAGGAGTGCTGGCAGTGCGGTGCCAAAGGGCACTTTCGGTCGGAGTGCCCTTCTATAACTACGGAAGAGAAGGGAAACTCGGAATAGCCGAGCTCAGCGGGGCATGTTTGGCTCAGAGGTGCAAAGGCCCTGCGAAATTAAGTAGGATAAGTAGCGGGTTAAGTGATTTTTGTTTTCGCGGCCGAGTTAATGGCCGGACTTGCGTCTTTAGAATAGATACGGGCTCCGATGTGTCGGTACTTAGGGAAGATTTGTTAGGTTCTTTAAAATCACCCACTCCTGTAGAGAGATATTTCTTGACCTATCCAACGGGAGAAACGGTTCCTGTAAAACATAGAGTGGTGGTTGGAATCGAAATAGGGAAATTTTCTTTGAATTTTCCGGTAATCATAGCGGCCATAAAAGACGAGTGTATTCTAGGAGCGGACTTTCTTTCAAAAATAGGGGTAGGAAGCGTTTTCTTTTCGGTTTTTGAGGAAACGGTGTCAGAGAGTCAAGAAAACTTTTTCTGTTCCCGAATTTGTAGTTTTGAGAGATAGGAGGATTCTTTTTTTTTCTTAAAGAATTTTTTGAGAAAAATTTCGAAACTCTCAACGCTTCTCAAAAGGAGCAGTTTGCTGAATTGGTGGTCGAGTTTCAAGATGTCTTTTCGGAAGATGTGGTTGCAGGAAATTGCTCCGTCGTTGAGCATGCTATTAGGGTGAAAAATTCTTCTCCGATTAAACAGGCTCCTAGGCGAATTCCACTGCATATGCGAGAAGAGGTGGAAAAGATTTTAAACGAAATGAAACAACGTGGTGTCATCGAAGAATCTCATAGCGCCTGGGTTTCTCCAGCTGTTTTAGTTAAAAAGAAAGGTGGAACGATTAGATTCTGTATCGATTTCAGGAAGTTCAATGCCATTACAGAAAAAGATTCTTATCCTATTCCCAGGATAAATGATCTTTTTGATCGTTTATCCGGAAATTCCTGGTTCACTACCTTAGATTTAAAAAGCGGCTATTGGCAGGTGAAACATCGTCCTCAAGATAAGGAGAAAACGGCCTTCTCTATAGGAAATGGCTTATGGCAGTTTACTGTAATGCCATTTGGATTATGTAATGCTCCTGCTACTTTTGAGCAGATTGATGGAGCAGGTTCTTCGTGAGATATTGAATAAGATCTGTATGGTTTATTTGGATGATGTCATCATCTATAGTAAAACTTTTGAGGGAATGCTGGCAAATTTAAGGGAAGTATTTCTTCGTTTACGGGGTGCAAATTTAAAACTTAATAAAAAAAATGTACTTTCTTTGGGAGAGAAGTGAAATACTTAGGCCATGTCGTTTCAGAAAGAGGAATCTCCACTGATTCGGAGAAAATTAAGACCGTTCAAGAGTGGCTTATTCCTCAAAATAAGAAGCAAGTGCGAAGCTTCTTGGGACTCTGCTCTTATTATAGGAAATTTGTGAAGGAATTTTCTCTTATTGCTAAGCCATTATTTTCTTTAACTGAGAATCTTAGAAAATTTGTGTGGGATGGGCATTGTCAGGAAGCTTTTGAGAAGCTTAAACAGAACTTAATTTCTTTTCCTATTTTAGCTTTCCCAATAAAAAAAGGGGAATTTATTCTTGATACTGACGCTTCAAATCACGGCTTGGGCGCGGTACTTTCTCAGATTCAGGATGGTAGGAAGAGGGTCTTAGCTTATTATAGTCGGGTTTTGAGCAAGTCTGAAAGGAACTATTGCGTAACTCGTCGGGAGCTGTTAGCTTTGGTGGAGGCTTTGAAGACCTAGAACGGATCATATTTCGTTACGCTGGTTGATGTCTTTTAAGAATCTAGAAGAGCAGTTAGCACGTTGGATGGAACGCCTACAACAATTTAATTTCGTAGTCAAGCACCGAGCAGGAAAGGTGCACGCAAACGCTGACGCGTTGTCTAGGCGTCCATGTGCGGAAGGAAACTGCAGATATTGTGATAAAGTGGAGATGGGGGAAGAAAGTATTGTAAGGGGAGATGTTAGAAGAATAATCTTGAAAGAAATTGAATCTGCGGACTGGAAAAGAATGCAATTAGAGGACCCTTCAATTGTAGGAATTTATCGTGGAAAAGAGGAGAATAGGCGACCTCTTCGTCAAGAAATAGCTCAGAGAGATTCGACTGCTAAGGACTATTGGCTTCAATGGGATTCCCTGGTGATTAAAGACGGGATTTTGTGTAGGAAATGGGAGTCTCCAAATTTATGTTCCGTTGTTTTTCAAACTATAGTTCCTTGAGGAATGATTTCGCGAATTTTAGAAGAAGCTCATGATTTTTCCACAGGTGGCCATTTTGGTGTCAATAAGACCTTAGAGAAGATTTGTAAACATTTTTATTGGCTTTCTGTAAGCAGGATGTCGAACATTGGTGTAGGACTTGTAAAGTTTACGTTTCAAAAAGAGGGCCATCTGATAAAGGAAAGTCTTCTATGCAAATTTACAATGTCAGTGCGCCTTTCGAAAGAATTCAAATAGATGTTCTTGGTCCCCTTCCAACTTCTTCTTCGAAAAATAAATATCTGTTGGTGGTTACGGACTGTTTCACGAAATGGGTGGAAGCTTTTCCGCTTGGAAATATTAGGACTAAAACGATTGCGGAAGTTTTCTTGAGTCAAGTGGTTTCTAGATACGGCATTCCTTCGGAATTACATACTGACCAAGGAAGAAATTTTGAATCTCGATTATTCTTGGAACTAACTCAGTTATTGGGAATTTAAAAAACAAGAACTATTCCATTTCACCCTCAATCCAATGGTCAGGTGGAACGTCAACATCAGACGTTGTTAAATTATCTGGCAAAGTTCGTTGCTGAAAATCAACGAGATTGGGATCGTTGGATTCCATTAGGGTTGTTGGCGTATAGGTCTTCTAAACATGAAACTACTGGTTTCACTCCTTCTGAATTGCATTTAGGTCGGGAGTTAAGATTACCCTTGGATCTACTTCGCGGACATCCTCCTGGTTCTGAGACTATTCCTTCGGAAAGAGAATATTTCCGTCACTTGAAAGGAAAAATGGATCTCATTCATAACATTGTATGTCAACGTATGGAAATTAAGTCTCAAGAAGCCAAGGCGCTTTATGGTCGGAAGGATAGACAATTATGCTATGAGCCTGGGCAAAAAGTCTAGTTATTTAATCCTCGAAGAAAAATAGGAATAACTCCTAAGTTACAAAGTAATTGGGAAGGTCCTTTTAAAGTCGTTAAAAGAATAAATGATGTAGTTTATTGCATTCGTAGGTTTAAACGGCATAAGAACAAAGTCGTTCATTTAGATAGATTAGCTACTTTTTATGAGAGGTAATTTCTTTCGAATCACGATTTTCATCCGAAGCGCGGAGCCCGAAAAATTTCAATTTATTTAATTTGTTCAAAATACCGCTTATAAGGATAGGAAACAGTGGTGTGCTGCCATCTGTTAGAATAACTGAATCACTAATTATGTCTCTGAAAGGCTCTAGCGGGACCAACGTGGGTCCTAGTTATATTCCAAAATAGTGTCACGGAACGGCGCTGCTATACAAGGTGGTAGCGCTACCTGGCTTCCGGTTTCTTCACGGAAGTTCGGGTCTTCTTGAGCGAGCGTGCGTTTATTACGCTTCTGTTCGTCGTTGTAAGAGTCACGCGTGCTGAGTAGAAAGACTCGTAGTCTCATTATACTAGTATTAAGCTCGCGATTTCGAGACATAGATTGCAGCGGAATTCCGGCTGAAGTAAAAGGAGGAACCGGATACATCAGGTGCTAGATTGCATCAGCATACGCTACGGACGAACAAAGGAGACGTCCTTCGCCATTATTCCCGTTATTGAAGGATGTCCGCCATTACGGACGATCTGACGACTGATGGAAATTTCAGAGCCTTGAGGTATAAAAGGCATACGGCTGGCGATTGAGATGGAATTATTCCAATGCGAAGATATACAAGAAAGGTAACTCTCGTTGTTCAGTTTAAGGAATCATTGATCTTGAGAGTGGGCTAAGGTGCTTTAGCTAAATAGCGATCTCTGATTCCAGAACATTCGAGAGCTTCTATATTACGTTTGGATGGTGATCACCAAAGGCGCCCAATATATTTGTGTGGCATTTCGATCCCATCCCCGAGCCGGTTCCCAGTCAAAATATCTCTCCTAAATGATCTCATACAAAAAAGTCTCGGGAAAAATATCTCAGTTCAAAATGTCTCAGTCCAAAAATATCTCAGTCCAAAATGTCTCAGTCCAAAAATATCTCAGTCCAAAAATGTCTCAGTCCAAAATGTCTTAGTCCAAAAATATCTCTGACAATAATTAACTTCGAAGATACATCATACAATTAATATTACGCAATATCATTATAATCAATTACATCTTACAAATTTTTATTACAAAATATCATTATAAAAAATTAATATTACATTTAATTAGTATTAGGACAGTTGTAAACTCATGTGACAACTCGTCTCGCGTGGAAAGTGTATATGCGTGGAGGCAGTAGGTTCCGCCCCCCTGCGGGGGGCTCCACTATTATTAAACTAGACACATAGTGTGCCTTCAAAGTACATGCATGGACTTTCCACGCGTGGAAAGTTGTAAACCCATGTGGCACCTCGTTTCGCGTAGAAAGTGTATGCGTGGAGGCAGTAGGTTCCGCCCCCCTGCGGGGGGCTCCACACTATTATTAAACTAAACACATAGTGTGCCTTCAAAGTACATGCATGGACTTTCCACGCGTGGAAAGTTGTAAACCTATGTGGCACCTCGTTTCGCGTAGAAAGTGTATGCGTGGAGGCAGTAGGTTCCGCCCCCCTGCGGGGGGCTCCACTACTATTATATTAAACTAAACACATAGTGTGCCTTCAAAGTACATGCATGGACTTTCCACGCGTGGAAAGTTGTAAACCCATGTGGCACCTCGTTTCGCGTGGAAAATGTATGCGTGGAGACAGTAGGTTTGCGATTAATAAATCACAAACAATTAAGCCAACACTAGAAACATGTACCCGCATCATTTAAATCGACGATTTAGAACGTTAATGAATCCAGCAGACGTTTCATCCCACCAATATTATTTTACTTGAGATATTTTTGTTCGATACATTATTGCCTGAGATATTTTTGGACTGAGACATTTTGGACTGAGACATTTTGGACTGAGATATTTTTGGACTAAGACATTTTGGACTGAGATATTATAGACGAGATATTTTTGCTGAGATGTTTTGGGCTGAGATAAAATGAGGGGTCACCCCCCGGGCCTTCCCACCTTCAGTGGCGAGGCCGGACGAGAAGCTTCCTTCTCATTGCTAGAGTACTTAAAAGTAAAATACTTAAAGTACTATATTAAATTTGGTTGCAACCACGTGTAAGAATATTTTGTATGTGGAGAATCAAGGGATTTCACCTTTCGTAAATCATTCGTGCATTGTAAAGTCAAGCTCTTTACCTGTAGTAAATAATTCTTCAATTGTAAGCTGAATATTAATAATTGTTTGAAAGACACGGCCGTTGTCAGTAAAAGCTATATTTCGTCTTTGTAAATATCTCACGAACTCAATACGAGTTATTAAAATTATATTGAATTATTTGAATTCTTCCGATACTTTGCGTTGTATATACTTTTCTCTAGATTATTAATTATCGTCCCGAAAATACAATTGCGTTACATTAGGAGATATTCTCTCTCCGCCAGATACTCTTTTATTCGACAGACATGGATAAATGCATACATATTTCAATTGTTTTGAATTAACAAACAACTCAGATGACGATTGTCATATATTTTCAGAAGCAGATCATCTTGATATGCACATTATTATTAACATAAAATTAGTTTCACAATCTAATTCTGACTGTTCTTTCGAATAACAAGAAGCTCAAAAGTAAAAGATGTATGCATTCTTCCATTTCTTATTTACTACTTTATATGATATTTTGTGAATTTATAAGGTCATCGATATTAATAACTTTGTCCGTATTAATGGTCTTTTCAACTGTTTAACTATTCAGGAGTGAAATTTATTTAAAATACACTCAACTCTTTATGTTTATAGATCTTCTGTTCTACAGAAATTATATTATGTTATAAACCTTTAACTAATGGATTCTAGTTTAGGATTTCCCTGATAAACTGAAAGATTGCTTTGAGTTGATTGACCATTGATACAAATTTTATGCTGAATTGTTTATTTTATCTTTATGTGATTTGTTATGGATAAAATGTGTTTTTTCTTTATCAGACTTAAGAAATGTTAAAAGTCTTCTCGAAACACTTCAAAATATATTGACTAATTTACTAAACGACATCAAGTTTCCTAATCCTTAACACCATTACGTAGATCACGATTCATTCGGAACGTGTACATAATTAGTTTTTATGTTTTTAAGAAAAAGATATTTTTTGTTGTTGTTACTTTCAGCTACTTCTCCGGGAAGATGGTGCCGAACAACATCAGGCGAAGATATTAGCTGAAAGAAGACCGCCTTGCCCACGGTTTTTGATCGTGGTTTTTCCGTGGGACTTAAGGCTGATCTACAATGTGCTCTTTGCTTCTTGTTTCGTGTTCTCTGCTTTTTGTTTTTTGTTTCTTTGATTTTTGTCACATGGAGTCAAGGAACATCGCCATGTACAATTTGTTTCTTCTAAAATTTCTGGAAAAACATGTTACTTTACACAGACCAATCACAGGTCGATATTCATAGTCCGTTCTTATGTTACGACAGTATTCTTATTGGCTAACGATGTTTAAGGCAATACCTAAGATGTTAATATATGAACGAAGCGTCCTCCGTCTACAATAATTTGCTGACGCGTGGCGAGAAGTACTCCTACACGTGCTCATACTGCCCATCACTGCTCGAAGACATTCAAGACGCGGTTGCACCTGGCTTGATAGTTCCTGCGTAATCTTCCTGTATAAAGTTTCGTAGCATCGCAACTCCTGGTAGGTCAAAGCTTCTAATGTGAAAGCAATGCTACGGACCTACGTGGATCATAACCCTTGTATTGCTTGATTATAATTTTTATCTTTGTTTATCGGCAGGATTGTAGCAAGATCTTTCGCGTGTCCTTGCTACTGACCTTTTACATGTGCACACACACACACACACACACACACACACACACACACACGGGTGTACGGCCCTACGCATTGTGACTTGTGGCAAACGCTTTAAGGCGTTCTCCGTCTGCAATAATTTGCTGACGCGTGGCGAGGAGTACTCCTACACGTGCTCATACTGCCCGTCACTGCTCGAAGACATTCAAGACGCGGTTGCACCTGGCTTGATAGTTCCTGCGTAATCTTCCTGTATACAGTTTCGTAGCATCGCAACTCCTGGTAGGTCAAAGCTTCTAATGTGAAAGCAATGCTACGGACCTACGTGGATCATAATCCTCGTATTGCTTGATTATAATTTTTATCTTTGTTTATCGGCAGGATTGTAGCAAGATCTTTTGCGTGTCCTTGCTGTCTGACCTTTTACATGCGCGCGCGCGCGCGCACACACACACACACACACACACACACACACACACACACACACACACACACACACACACACACACGCACACGCACGGGTGTACGGCCCTACGCATTGTGACTTGTGGCAAACGCTTTAAGGTGTCCTCCGTCTGCAATAATTTGCTGACGCGTGGCGAGGAGTACTCCCACACGTGCTCATACTGCCCGTCACTGCCCGAAGACATTCAAGACGCGGTGCAACTGACCGGTCACAAGAACAACTATACAAAACTAATGTTTGAATAATAACTAAAAATGGACGAAGAATCAATAACTGTCTTGCTTATTGCTCAATGTTGGAATCTTTGTGTAATGTTATTGCTTGCAAAAATGCAATTAAAGAAAAGAAGGATCAGGCGTTGGTGGGTAAGACCAGTTAATTATTCTCGAGAGAATCAAGGAGTCTATAGGAACCTGTTTGGAGAATTGAGAACTACAGACCACGAAGAATTCTTCGATTATACACGCATGAATGTGCACCAGTTTGATTATCTTTGTGATTTGCTGAGACCATACTTAACTAAGCGAAGTATCAGAACTCCATTGCCTATACAGTTACGCGTGGCCATGACTCTTGAGTAAGTACATTTCCTATTTCTATGTACCTACTAATGTTAAGGTATCTGTCACTAAGTCTTACGTTATTTTCTTAAAGGATACTAGCCCGAGGGACATCAGTTAGGACGTTTTCATGGAGTTATAGAATTGGGCGTTTCACTGCACATAAAGTGTTTAACGAAACCTGCAAGGTTTTGTGGGTAGCTCTTCAACCGATATATCTGCAGGCACCAACAAGAGAGACTATGATGCAAATATCTGAGGATTTCTTCAACCGATGGCAGTTTCCCAACTGTGTCGGAGCGATTGACGGCAAACATATATCGATACAGTGCCCTCCAAAAACTGGCTCTCAGTTTTACAGCTCTTACAAAAAGAGATTTTCGATAAATCTCATGGCTGCATGTGATGCTAAATACCGTTTTACATGGGTGGATATTGGCGATTACGGTGAGTACTCCTTGTACAACAATGATTGAGATACTATACATTGCATTACATTGCATTATAATAACTTAGGGAACCTTTTCTTTTATTTCTCATGCAGGATCTCAAAGTGATGGAGGTGTGTGGGCAAATTGTGATTTTGGTCAAGCACTCGATGCAGATGAAATTGACTTTCCTCCTCCAAAAGAGATTTCCGGCAGTAATGTCACCCTCCCCTTCACTTTTGTTGCCGATGAAGCATTCCCACTTGGTATCCATATGATGCGCCCATATGCCAGATCTTACAGAACTTTCGGCGATGAAGAAAGGATATTCAATTACAGGCTTAGTCGTGCTAGACGCGTCATTGAAAATGCGTTTGGGATCATGTGTTCAAGGTCGCGTATCCTGAGAAAGGATCTGTGCAGCTCAGTAGAAACAACGGAAGACATTGTAAAAGCAGTTGTGTGCCTTCATAACTTTCTCATGATATCTGAAGACGACTTAGCACCATCAGAA
This sequence comes from Temnothorax longispinosus, assembly GCF_030848805.1. Lineage (NCBI taxonomy): Eukaryota > Metazoa > Arthropoda > Insecta > Hymenoptera > Formicidae > Temnothorax > Temnothorax longispinosus. The sequence continues at coordinate 17,660,235 of NC_092360.1, read as the reverse complement.
AGAACCTACTGTCCTGCATCTATGGTAGATAGGGAAGGAGTATATGGAGATGTTATTGAAGGTGAGTGGAGGAGAGATATATACAGAGGACCGATCACTGATGTTGGACGACTTGGGTCCAACAATCCTACAGTGAGAGCTGACGCTCAACGAAACATTCTGAAAGATTACTTTTGCTCAGACATTGGCCAAGTGGATTGGCAGTGGGAACAAGCACTTCACCGAGTTTAGAATGTAGGCACACACATAATACACGATAATATAATATGTACATGTACTAGTCTAAGTTTGCGTATAATATTCAACGCATAATTGCGTATAATATTCATGATTTGATCCACGTTCTGTTGTCTATTGTAATAATTTCCATTTTTCAATATTCAATTAAAGTTAATATAGAGGGTTGCGCGATTACAATCGTCTTCAGGCTACGGTGCCTACGATTCGTCCACGAGATCCTTGGGCAATATCGGAATCATAAATATATCGTACATTTTATATCCAACGAGAAATATGTTCCCGAATAAGCGATCCTGACGAGTTTAATAAGATATTTCTTCCATTTCAGATGACTTGCGGAGTTAAGCAATTCTAACGAAATTGCTAATAAATAATAATTTACAGTTGCCGCTGTGTCCGCTCGTTGCGACGATTAACGTGCGCTCAATCGCATCTCGACTTGAAATATATCTCGCAAAACAATATCTCATTTTCCTGTTGTTGTTGGCAAAGTACCTCGGGGGAGGGTCTCACTTTATTTGATAATTTTTGTCATGAGCGCGAATGGAAATTCTAGCAGTTGTAACAGGGGCTCTCCGGAGCATTGGCGAAGTTTCTTCGCGTCTACGTCCGCGTTCGGTCCAAGCGAGATGCATTTCGAATAGCTCTCGGCATCTTGAAACCGCTAAGTCACATCGCGCCTACATATAGCCGTGTAATTAACAATAAGTGAATACTGTGTGATACAATAGCAATATAACGATCGATTAAATTCGAATAGGTAGAAAAAAAGAGAGACAACGGCCGGCGACTATCACTTGCGTTGCGCGAATCATCGTTACGATCTTATTACGTACATACAATAAATATAAAGACAAAAGGAAAAGAGAGAAAAAAAAAACACGAACAAAGATTTGATATAATGTTATGCGTCCGTTAGTTTTGATTTCGCGTGCGATATTATCTGTCGGTTTCATCTTCGTCTGGGACGTCCTCGCGATTAATCACTGCAAATACTACATAGCTCGCCCGACGAGTGTTCGTTAAAAACAAAAGCGTTATCGAGTTCTCGTCTCTCGTTGAACGGCGATCTCTTATTTTGGACTCGCTTTTTGTACGTTCGTTCAATCTCTAATGTGATATATATACATGTACTACTTAAAGTTTGCGTATAACATTCAATTTTGCATAATATTCATAAATTTATCCACGTTCTATTGTCTTGTTATAATTTAGATTTTTGCATTAATATTTTACCGCTTAACTAAAGGTAATGAACACTAGTATGCGTAAGTATACGTATGAAGCTTGTAAAAATTGGGAAATAAATACTTTGTATATTTAATAATCACTTTTATTTATTTACCTGAAACTGTAGCCTTAGCATTACAAAAAAAAAATACTGACATCAGGTACTGAAGTTTGTACTTTGGCTAGGAACATTGCACTTCTAAATAAGTACATACAATAGGAACATTCGTCCACAAAAACGAAAACTATAAAAAAATTAAACGCTAGTTATTAGTAACTTTAAAAAATATCCTCTTATACTTTATATTAGATATGCATAAATGTGTAAGAAATTAAAATGTTATTAACAACTCAAAAAGTGACACATTATGTAAACGCGAAACAAATATGTTATATCTATCTAAAAAATCACATTTTTTGTAATTATGTTGCATATACGTTATATATTTATATATATTATATATGTGTATATATATTAAGTGTAAATATATTTTGTAGCAAATCCAAAAATTCCCAATGTGCCGGACAGTTTTTGAACCTGTTTTCAATATTATTGGTGGCCGAGCGAAGAAGGAATTACAGATTCTCATCACTTTCCACTTCTCTCATGTTCTGGAACTTATCCACAACAGATAAACATTGCATATAACATTGGATCTTGTACTTGGACTTTACTCTTTTCAACGCATAAAGTAATGCCTTTGCCATTGCTGCTTCTTCTCCACTATCGTCATTATCGACAGGAGTGACAGATTGTGAACGCTTTTCTGATAAATTATTCACGAGCGTGTTTATAGAATCAGTCGTATTGGTTATCATTTTAGACAGATGTTCCTGCTCTTTACGAGACTCCTTCATCTTCTGAATTGCAGATTGGTCAGGTGGTGGATAAAGTAAATTCTTCCTTGCAATACTTAATGGCCTTAGCTGACCAACTGAACTTAATGACCTTGCCTGACCAACTGAACATAATGACCTTGACTGACTAACTGAAGATGCTGAAGATGCTACAGATGCTGAAGATGCTACAGATACTGAATATGCTATAGATGCTGAAGATACTAAAAATTCTTTTTCTGGCGGTGGAATTGAAATATTTGAGTCATCACTCATTAAAAGATCTATTATTCCACAGATTGCTAGACGGTGATCCAGATGGTGGCTGCATTGTTGACTGTAGTACAGATTCTGGTGTTGACGGTAATGACTGCACTGCTGACTGTGGTGCAGATTGTGATGTTGACGGTGATAACTGCCCTGCTGGCTGTAGTGCAGATTGTGGTATTGATGGTAATGACTGAGTAATTATACTTCTTCGCACAAAGTTGTATTGCGGTGGGCCACATGTGGTGCCAAGAAGGAAAGGGCCTGGTACAAGTACCATGTCTTCCGTGGTCTCTTACAAGTATCATTCCCTGTACCTGATGGCTCATACATATTCTCAAGACGGTGTTCTCGAGTGAATTGGTTGCGAAGCATTTTCCACTGTTTCTAAATTGCATCCACTGCAAAATAGAGTACACTATAATCTCTCCAACGTAATCTAATGTAAACCTAGAATCATGCAACTATCCAGTATTCATATATGTATGTACGAACTACACTTTTATTTTACAATTAAACTTTTTTTGTTTACTTACCCGGCATATTACAGGCGAGTGCGATGGACATCCATGTATCGGCGACAAACTTCTTATCTTTATAATCTTTGGATTTTTTATCATAAAGGCAAGGATGTTGTCGAACGAAATTAGCAAGCAATTCGCCAAAAGCTTCATCCACCTGAATATCTTCATTTTCCTTTTCTGACATGCTGCTTTTTGGTTATGTCGTAAGCTCACCTCCGACGTGACCGTCGTCGTTCTACGATTTTTTGCGTACGCGTATTCTTCTTTAAACTACACAATATAAATAATCCGTTATTACCTTTGTTACATTTAAAAAATGAGCTACTTACGTGAATAGAGTGAAACTGCCTCGTTCTACTATTGACGATTTCTGCAGCGTAGCACATGACTTTCGTTTTCTCGTTCTCTCAGTTTTCTGTCGCCCCAGATAGAAGTTGACGAACTCAAGAAAAGACAAGAAGCACGAGACAAGAAACAGGATTGTCGGTAAAACAGGGCGTGGAGAAACAGAGAAGTAAGAAGCAAAAAGCAGAAAACAGGAAGCAAAGAGCACATTGTAGATCAGGCTTTAGGGCAAATGCCAAGGCGGGGACTGGGGAGTCTTGCGAGACGCAGGGTCCACGAAAGCTTCCCCCTCCAGTCCAAAGACTCTCAAGAGGACAGCGCTGGTAGCAGAAGGAAAGCCGACGTTGAAGAGGTTCACACGTGGAAAGAAGCGTTTTTTTGATTGAGGGAAGAAACGAAGCTCGTTAACTCGCAGCTTAGCTCGAGGTAGAGCAGGAAGCGTTTTAAGTTCCCGGAAATCTAAGAGAAAGAAACTGCTTGCAACTTTCCTCTAGTTGTCGGGACGACAACTTAAGAAGAGGGGGACAATGTTACGCCCGTGCTGGACACTGAGTAGAGAAGTCGCGGAAAGCTGTGAAGCGCGCTCCTTGACAACGGGAGTTTGTTGATGGAGTTATTGATTTTCTGTCTGACGGATTTTTGGAATCCGCACGCGTTCTGTTTTACGAGCTGGGAATAAACGCATTTCTTAAGTTCTTTTGAGTTTTCTTTAATTTTGCGAGTTCCGCAAAATACGTGCGCGAGTGTGGAGTGCGCGATAGTGTTACGGCGGCAAGCTTACTCGACGAGCGTAACATTTACGAGTAAGCTCGCCGCCGTAACACTATCGCGCACTCCACACTCGCGCACGTATTTCGCGGAACTCGCAAAATTAAAGAGAACTCAAAAGAACTTAAGAAATGCGTTTATTCCAAGCTCGTAAAACAGAACGCGTGCGGATTCCAAAAATCCGCCAGACAGAAAATCAATAAATCCATCAACAAACTTCCGTTGTCAAGGAGCGCGCTTCACAGCTTTCCGCGACTTTTCTACTTAGTGTCCAGCACGGGCGTAACATTATTTATGAATTGTTTTTATTACTTTTAGATATACTCCGCCATCATGCCTAAGAAAATGCGATATTTATCGAAAAGGCGAGTGAATCAATTGATTAAACGCGAAATTCATAGTTGCAGACATTTAAATTCATTACATTTTTGTAAACCAAACATCGCATCTAATGCGGTTGCAGAAGCGGTATTGACTCTTACAAATGTCGATAATATTTCTCGTTCAGGTTCTACATTATCTGAAAGTACAAATTGTTATGACGAATTACCGATGCAGATATTAGAAACGGAAATTAGTGAACAGTATAACGTAACATCTCAAGATAATATGTTACCATTGATGGACATATTGTCTTGTAATGAAAAGAGTTTATGGAAAGATTTACAAACGTTAATAATAGAATGTAATGTTCCGCATAATACTGCCAATGAGTTGCTAAGCATTTTGAAACAGCATGGTCACGTACCTAGTGATGTAAGAGTTTTGCTACATACACCAAGAAATGCGTCTGTACATATAAAACCTGTAGGCAATGGTCGCTATGTTCACTTTAGTCTTTCCTCGTCTCTAGAACGGTCCATAAAAATGTATTCTACTTTTATAAAAAGTAACGATATAAGATTGAATATAAATATTGATGGCTTACCGATTTCAAAAAGTTCGGGTAGTCAATTCTGGCCCATTATGGCATCCATAGAAGGAATAGATGTTTATACATTGCCATTTATAATTGAGGTATATCATGGTATGTCTAAACCTATTGATGCTAATGAATTTATGAATGATTTTGTAAATGAATTGATCCTCCTGTTTCAAAATGGGATAACTGTGCGTAATGTAAAATATACTGTTGGCATTAATGCAATATTATGCGATGCACCAGCTAAATAATTTATAACGTATACAAAGGGGCACACAGGATATTTTTCATGCTCTAAATGCATACAAGAAGGTGATTTTGTACGTAATAGGGTAATCTTTCTAGAAATTCATAACATATTACGAACAAACGAGTCATTTAAAAATCGACTTCAAGTGGAGCATCACACAGGTGACTCCATATTAGTAAAACTTCTTATTGGAATGGTGTCACAAATTCCTTTGGACTACATGCATCTTATTTGTTTAGGTGTTGTAAAAAGAATACTACAGTTATGGCTTAAAGGTAATAAAAATGTAAGACTGTCAACTGATAATATTAACGCAATTTCGGATTATTTACTCGCAATCAAGGCATGTATACCATCGGAATTTGCAAGAAAACCCAGACATTTACGTGACGTAGACAGGTGGAAGGCCACAGAATTTCGGCAATTTTTATTGTACACTGGAATTGTCGTAATGAAACCAATATTATCTTCGACTGCCTATACTCATTTCGTTTGTCTTACTGTTGCTATAAGAATATTAATTGATCCGCATATGTGTTCCAAATTTAACGCGTTCATTAGATAATTTCAGTTGCTTCAAGTTTGAAAATCACATGCAAAAATAAAGAAGAAATTGCATAACAGCGGTAAACCTCGAGGAATTAGTGAATCGTGTTGGCGAAGAATTACAAATGCCAATCCAACCGTGTTGCATGGTGCAATATCCAAATGTCGTTTACTCTAATAAGAACAAAATTTGTCACGTTCAATTTAAAACTTTCAAAATTTCCACAAAAAAGCACGACAATTGTGCTTTACTCTCTAATAATAATGTAGTTTTAGTTTTGGATATATTCGAGGACAACTCAGTCTTATTTATTCGTGCAAAACGTTTTTTAAATCCAACATCTCTTTTCACTGTGCCATGTGCTTCGGAAAAACTGGGTATATTTGTAATTTTAAGTACAACTGCTTCAGAAATTATAACAGTTCCACTCACTGAACCAAAACAGAAATGTATAATACTGAAAAATATGAACCAGGTTGATTCTTATGTTACAATACCGCTTCTTCATACCAACAAATAGATGCTGTACCTGTTTGTAAATATATTTTGATGTGTGTTACTGGTTAATTATGTAAAAAATTGATTGTAAATAATATCAGTTATTGCAACGCGTTCCTTCTTAAGAAAATAAATACTTGCTAATTTGCTTACTTGGAAATGTGCAAATGTTATTCATGTGAAATTGCACGACATTTGTAAGGTAAGTCAAATTATTTACAAATATGCCGTATTAGTACTTAATGTTGTTATTTCGCATTGCTTTATGTATCTAATTCTTATGTAATTATTAGTAAAATCTGAAAATATTAATTTCGATAACTGCTAACATATAAAAAAAATTATTTTTTGACAAAAATCCTTTCCTGCTTTTTTCTTTATTAATGTAAAAAGAAAACTTATTACGTTAAGGGGATCCTAATGTTATCATGACTTGACGTGAGAAAATCTGCATTTCTGAAATTATTTTTGTTTTTGGCATAAAATCGTCCAGCATTGACATCATTGGTGCATATACTTTACTTTCTGAAAAGGAATTTTTATTCTGTAAAGCTATGTTGCTAAAAAAAAAGCTGTAGAATTTCGAGAGCCACCAAAATAGGCTAAAAATGTCCGATTTTGGGATCACTTTTTTTACATACAAATAATATTCCTTTTTTTTCATGTCAAACCAATGCTTTTACCAATATAACAATTGATGTCATTATAGATGTTGTGACGTGGCCCCTTGGGCCCGTCACCTGAGCCTGTAGCTCGTGCGGAGCCCCGGACTCCATCCTCGCGATGGGGTGGACCAATTTATCTTGCGCGGGCATTTCTGGCCGTTTAGTGACGTTTTTAGGAGGAAGCGGCCGTACGGCCCTAGTTTCGGCAAACTGGCGCCACCCGACGGGGCGGAAACGCACCATCGAACGAGGCGCCGAGGACCGAAGGCGCGAGAGGGCTCGCCACTGTGGGGCCGATAGCGAGCGAGAGCGGATGTCCGGCGAGGACTTGCGAGCGAGAGCGGAGGTCCGGCGAGGACCCCGGGCGGATGGTGAGCGAGGGCGGCGGCCCTACAAGCCCTGTCGAGACTAAGGGACCGAGGATTGGCGAAACGTGAGCGGCCGGCAATCCCGACGAGGTAACAGGTGGCAGCGAGGGCGGAGGGTCGCGTACCGAGTAATTTTGAGAGAGGCGCGTATGATCCGATGGTGATCTACGCGTCCTTGCCGTGAATCCTTCGGGATTGTTGTCGTGGATCCTTCGGGATTGTCGTGGGTTAAAAGTCGGGTCTGACATACCCCGCCCGTCGCTGCCCGTAGAAACGCTGTGGGAAGGAAAGAATCCTTCTCGACTCAACCGTCGTATAAGTACGGGCGATCGGAGGGAAAATTACTTGTCGCGTATTACGGTAGCTTTTTTGCGCGTCCGATTATTGATAGGTTCGGCCAGGAACCACAGTCATCCCTTTAACTTGCGTGTTAGATTCGGAGGTAATTATAGCGACATACCGCGGCCCCCGCGTGTTAATTGTACGCCCGGCGACGCCCGCGGGAGGCGTCCAGATCACGTGCCGAGGACGTGAGACCCGCGTGGTGCTTAGATGTGCGGTGCTGTTTGGCGAACCGTACTTAAAGTTTTGCGTTTCTATTTTGCGGATACTATTTCTATTTTGCGAATAATATTTCTACCTTGCGGATCATATTTCTATTTTGCGGCTATCCGATCTAACGTTTTGTGTTTTTATTTTGCGGATACTATTTTTCTTTTGCGGATACTACTTCTATTTTGCGAATAATATTTTTACTTTGCGGATCATATTTCTATTTTGCGGCTATCCTACTTAGAGTTTTGCGTTTTTATTTTGCGGATAATGTTTCTATTTTGCGGATTATATCTCTATTTTGCGGATAATATTTCTATTTTGCGCATAATATTTCTATGATGCGGCTATACTATTGAGAGTTTGCGCGTCTATTTAACGGATAAAAATATCTAAGTTGCTCACAACCTTTAGAGTTTTGCGTTCTTGCTTTGCGGATAATATTTCGAGTTTGCGCTTCTATTGGGGCGAGTCATATTTCGTTTTTCGGGTAACACTTCTATCTTTCGGATCCTATCTAGAGATCTGCGTTTCTCGATCGCGGAGAATAGTTAGCGTGATGCGTGTGTTTGTTGAAGACCATTTGTAGAGTCTTCGCGCGTATCTTTCGCGAAAAGTAATGAGAATCTACGCGTTTGGCTAGTCATCTTGGGATCCGTTGCGTTGAGATCCGTCCGATTCGCGAGGAATGTTGCGGATGACCGTTGGAGCTCGTGTATTCTATCCGATCTTTTGGATTTTTTGTAATTTATCCCGCCATGCTGTGCAAATACAATTTGTGATATCTATTTTCCGCAGATTCTTTTTTTTGTTTTGTCTAACCACTGTCAACGTCTCCTCGAGTTACCCGGTCATTGAACTACGACCCTCTGCCGCTGATGGAGCAGCCGCCGCGAGCGGTCAGAACAGCGTTATTCGGTGTGGAGCCTTACGAGGATAGAGAGAATCGTTAGCGTAGATTATCTAGAATCATTTGGAGTCACTTTGCGCGTTTCGAGTTATTTGGAGCAAAAGGTGTGGCCTTCTCCACACCTGGCGCCCAACATATTTTGCGTTCGTATCCTGCTCTGACACCCGCTCCGTATCATTGTGACGCTGGACCTTTGTACCGTGGTGCCTAACCGCCTCGCGGCAGTCGAAAATAGCGTCGCAATGTATATATTTTAATATATGCGAAAAAAGTTACACATACTAATTTAATAATTTTTTTAAGGATTATATATATATATACTAGGTGCGCAACTAGTTTCCGGGTTTTTTTTATCAATAAAAAATGAAAAATTTCAAGAGAAATACAAAAAATGGCTTATTCAAAGTATCGTCCCTCGCTAACTATACATTTTCGCCATCTCTCTGGCACTACATGAATACCGCGACGATAAAACGACGCGTCTTTGGACCGAAACCATTTATCCAACCAATTTTGCACTTCTTCGAAATTGGTCAAGTGTAGCCCAGCCAAGCCATGCGCCATCGACCGGAACAAGTGATAATCGGAAGGCGCCAGGTCTGGCGAATACGGCGGGTGCGGTTGCAGATCCCATTTGAGCGTTTTGATGGTGTCCTGGACGATGGAACTGCGATGGCACGGAGCGTTGTCGTGCTGCAATATCACTCGTTCGTGTCTCGTGTACCATTCTGGCCGTTTTTCGAGCAATGCATGGTTTAAATTGGTCAGTTGTTGTCGGTAGCGATGCGCATTGACAGTTTCGCCCGGTTTCAGCAGCTCATAGTACACGATTCCTTTCTGGTCCCACCAAACGCAGAGCAGTGTCTTCTTTCCAAAACGATTTGGTCGTGCCGTCGATGTTGATTTTTCACCAGGTGAAAGCCACGATTTTTTGCGTTTGGGATTCTCTAAATATATCCATTTCTCATCGCCAGTAACAATTCGATGAAGAAAACTCTTTCTTTCATGCCGCAAAAGCAAAATTTCGGAAGTGGCTCTTCGATTTTCCATCTGTCTCTCAGTCAACTCATGCGGCACCCATTTTCCTTCCTTTTGAATTTTTCCCATGGCATGTAAACGTTTGGAAATACCTTGGTGAGTCATGTTTAATGCCTCCGCAAGTTGATTTTGTGTTTGCGTATCATCTTCATCCAATAACGCTTGCAGATCGGCGTCCTCAATTGTTTTTGGTCTTCCGGAGCGCTCCTTGTCCTCAGTGTCGAAATCGCCACTTCTGAAGCGTTTAAACCAATCTTCACAGGTAGTTTTCGATGGTGCATGTTCGCCGTAGGCCTCCTCAAGCAAACGACGTGCTTCAGCTGCATTTTTTTTCAAGTTAAAACAGAAAAGCAAAGCTTCCCGCAAATGCTGTTTATTTGGCACAAAATTCGACATCTCCATTGTTAGAAAAAATATTTTTGCGTTGCGATATGTATTGGTATAACGACTGGTTATTGTTAACAGATGTCCAAGCTATAACTTCAGACAACTTCAAACATTTAAATCGAGTACATGTGTTATTGGTGCCATCTATGTGTGAAACCCGGAAACTTAGTTGCGCACCTAGTATATGGAAAGATAATGGAACTGCAACGTGGCCAAATTAAAGAAAATAATAAATACTCCGTTGTGAAATTTCTTGTGAATAACTCATATTCGGAAATACCATCATCGTGGCTTATGCATCATGGCAAAAAGCAGATGTGTGTATGGCCGCCACGGACAGCAAATGCTGCAAGCTTAATAGCTAATTGCACAAGTCCAAATTTTGAAACTTGGACTCTACATGAGGTTGTCCTTATAAAAAAATAGCTGCAGTAAGTATTTATGCATTCATATCTTGCTTTGTTATGTATATTACCATTAGACCATATATATAACTTATAATTAAGGCTCCTAGATAGTCGTCGCTTCTATCCTTATTTGATGACGTCAGAAGCAAGAAATGAATGGAATTGACACGTTGAGAATTCTTGCGTGTCAATTCCAAATAAAAATATATTTGCACAAAAACACATTATATCACTTCAGCACACTTTGAAAATACTTCATGGTTTAGCCCTTTCCCTTGACAATTAATAAACAGCCGTAAAATGAATGTAATATACGAAGCCTAACCATGCAGATTTTTTATTACATTCATTTTACGGCTGTTTATTAACTGTCAAGGGAAAGGGCTAAACCATGAAGTATTTTCAAAGTGTGCTGGACTGATTTAATGTGTTATTTTGTGCAAATATCTTTTTATTTAGAAATAACACGCAAGAATTCTCAACGTGTCAATTCCACTCATTTCTCGCTTCTGATATCATCAAACAAGGATAAAAGCGACGACTACCCTGCAAATACATATACACACACTAGAAATGTAGATAACAAATAGTTTTTCTTCATTGTAGCATCTCTGGAATCTGCAAGAAAAAGTGCAGTAAATTCCAGTTACGAAACGACCGGCGATGAAGAGACATTGGGACGTGGCAAAAAGCAACATATATTAAACAATAAATATAGTAGTTCCGAAGAAGATGAATGTGATACACCTCGACCACCTAAGATTAAGAGTATGTATTACAACATTGTTTTATTATATTTTACATACAGGATATCTGCTCCCATAAACTCATTCGTGTACTGGTAGATGAAAGTAAACACAAAAATTCTCTACTATTTTGTAAATAACGTGATTGCACCATTTATCATTTAATTATCAATCTTTTTTATTTATCGTAAATCAAAATATGTGGTTATTTGCAAAATAATACACAAAAGCAATCACTGCAGTGTTCCCTATTAATTTAAAGCGCGTGATTAATTTCGAGTCGTTATGGTCATCGCAGCGAGATCCGTTTTAGATCTAAAACTGCTCTCAGCCTGTAAAGTGGCACGCAAGAAAAACCGGCAATAAAGTACGCTTTCCGTAGACTTTCGTGCGACGAGCGAGGATCTATCTTTAATTATCGAAATTTTCCATCTCGCTTTTTTAATATCTATCTCACTATCTTTAATAATACTGTTATATCTTTTTAATAATACTGTTCCCGAAATACGATATAAAGTCATTTGCGTCATCGTAATTAGTACTCGATTAATACTTGATTTGCATCTGAAGAGCCTGTTGTTGGAACGAAGGCATACATTGCGTCGGAAAGTATAGATTTGTAGGAGAACAAACACCACTAACACGTCTAGACGGATAATGCATATATCACGTATTGCCGATGTGCACCCTTTAAATCTTTAAAGCGCACTCAGTCGGTCAGTAGTGTCTGTCTATCCATTTACTTTCAACATTCACGCGGGTTATTATCGGTCGCGGCGCGAAACTCGGCGCGTTGTGCAATAAGAAGGTATCACGAATCGGTTTTGATCCGCGCGCGGAACAAAAAAAATCGCTCGCGCGCCACTATACCGCACGCCTGCTGCGATTCGGCACATTGGATCACGTGTTGCATTTTTCCGCTTCTATCCGCCCGGAGTTTTGTGTCCGGCATTATTGCGTACAACGAAGTGTGTACGAGCCGGCAAACATCGGCTTAAATTATACGCTGCGTAACGAGGAAAGAATTCCTTTTCTAAAAGATAGTAATTTTTTCCAGATTCCTTCACGTAAAACGTATAATCCGTTTTAAATTGATCTATACAATTCGGAGCAGACTTTTATCTCAATGATTTTCCGCGTTAAATCGTGTTTAAAATGTATAAGTAATTACGTATAAGAAAAGATTCCGATACTTCTATTATATTTTTCTAGATTTGATCTAAACGCATCTAAAAATTTTATGTATTGTTATTTGTTTATTATTTATTTTAACTTTAATTCCTCTTATTTTTAATTTAAACTCTTGAAACGACGTATAAGAGATTCGTATTAGTGGAGGCTTTTGTGTAGTTTACATATTATAGGTTTACATATTTTTTGTAGTTTATTACATATTTGGTTTCTTAAGTGCTATAGGCAAAATGTTAGTAAAAATATTTTTGTTTAGGAAAACCAATCAGTAATAATAAAATTGCTTCTTCCATTCCACTGTGTCCGACCAACTTAACATTCAATGATACATCCAATAATGAAGAAAACGTAAGCGCGAAAAATGCAAATGATGCAATAAATTGTCCACAAACTTCTTATGGTAAGCAATATTACTATCACTTATACGAAATGTGATATATGTTTACTATTGTAATACTATATACATTTTCATAGAAAAAGATATGACTCATACAGAACCCAAGGAAACACAAGTATATAATATTTCTGATGTGCCCGTTATAGTGCAAGGTACACATATATTGTTGAAATAAACAAAAATTAGTTATAGTAATATAATATTAACATGTGTAAATATTGTTATAGGCTCTATTCCATCATTTAAAGAGCAAGAGATGCAAGAGAACTCGAACATAATAAGTATGTATAAATATATGCGTACAATGGTGAAGAGGCCATTGCATGTAACAAAATTTTAGTGATAATTGTAAGGCCGTAAGAAAATTGACCAATCATAGTCGAGTATTCTCCTTATGGTCGAAAAATAAGATAGTGATTGGTAAATTTTCTTACGGCTTTACGGTTATGACTAAAATTTTGTTACGTGCAATGGTTTTTATTAATAAAGTAGTAACAACATGCATTATTTACATGTTATCTATACGATACATTATTACTTAGGTATAGTATATATAATATATTATTTGTTACATTGTAGATTACCTAAAAAAAATAATACAAAAGCAATCAAAGTCTAATTTAATGTTAGAAGACGTAAAACAACGGATAACCGATGTAGAAGAAGTTTTGAGAAGCCGCGCCCCTGTTTCAATAAAGCGTAACGATAGTCTTATCGCAGAAATTTTACCATTGAAAACGGTTGAAGCCATACGAGACTTTAATTCACTTTTGCGCGATACTGAAGCAGCAGTTACACAATTTGTAAGTATTGACTTCTATATAAATTTTTCTACGCGTATAATATGTATAAAAATATTATTAAACTATCTAAGATCCAAGCTTCGCTCTTTTCTTTGTCTATTGATTGTTATCTTAACGGTCTTAATATGTATTAATTGTGAATTTTTCTATTTTTCTCTATTACTCTAATACCGGTACTATAAATAGTTCGGATCTATTTCTTTAGTGTATTGTTATTGTACTAGAGGAATGTTTTCTAATTGTTTATTTTTTTTAGAGAGATTTTCTGTTAAAGATAGGAGAAAATAATCCTAGAGACAATGTTCATCGCATTCTCCCCAAAATCTTCACAAACGAGTGTGCGATGAACTGCTCCTGGAAAGGCATTCGCCAAAATTTTAAAGTTTTCGACTTGTATTTCATTAAAATTATGAAAAGTACGTTGTACTTATTATGTTATTAAACACGCATCTGTTAACCAAATTTAAAATTGTTTTGCTAACTCCATATTATCTTTTTTCAGGAGAAATGACTTTACAACACGCAACTTTGACAGAGGCTGACTTTGATAACATAGTGGCGGAATGGCTACGTTTTGCGAAACAAAGAAAGCAGAGAGGAGAGAAAGAAAAACACATCGAACAGAGGTTTAATTTTAATTTTTAATTTTTCTATCTTAAGGGGATGCTGGAGCCGTAGCCGAACTCGATCAGCGTCGATAAAGAAATGCTCACCGACTATATCTGTCCTTGTATAGACAAAAATATAGACAAGGATAGCACGCTACATTGCACGCACACATACGCACGATGCACATCGACATTATACTTTTATATTACGCTTCCAAATCTTGATTTGGAGGGTTTATCGATGTTTTTCTTGTTGTGCAATTCGGGGGAACTTGTTTTCGCGTTCGTACCAATGGTATATCTCTTATATGAAATACATTTTGTGACGAGCTGACAGCTCGCCGCAACTCGAGACGCCATATTGGGATAAAAGTAGGATAAGGAAATCTGTACTTCCGTAATTTTTTCTCGTTTTCTATACAAAATCGGAGTTCCCCTGAATCATTAATGTATGTACTGCAATTCTGGAGAAGGATTTTTAATTCTGTCAAATTAATACAACGCTACGTGCCGACAAAAAATGCCGGTAAAACAGACGGCTCCAGCATCCCCTTAATTGTCATTTTTAGTTTTTATTCGATAATATTGTCAGATTTTATTTTTTTCATCTTTTCTACGTAAGACTAAGTTATCTACTTCTTCTTCTTCTACATAGAAAACAAAAATGAAAAGGAGAGTAAAATCTAAAAATATTCGAATAAAAACTAAAAATGACAATTTAGATACATATACAATTATACATACATACATACATACATATATATAATGTATATGTATGTATGTGTGTATACATATCTGATGCACAATGTATTTACGTACATATATTATAGTAAGCTCCTGGTAGTAACAAGGACATGATGAACGAGGTACAAGATTTCCCCATGCCAAACAAGAATAAAACAAGTCAGCAGCAATAAAATTGGATAATTGGATAATATGCTGGACAAACTCATGAAAAGGAAATCTTGCCCAACAGAGGAACCGGTGGTTCGTATTTAGAAACGTATTTCGATTGAAACAAACAGTTTTTGTAACAAAATATGTAACTCTATTTTATAATTAATAATATATGTCTGTTCCACGAGATTTACATAATATGTATAATAATATATGATATATAAATATATAAATATATATATATATATATATAAAACATAAAAAAACCTTATATGCAATTATTGTTGTTTATTACTTAATTTAGAGCAATATATATATATATATATGATTTTATTAATTTTAATTGTTGCATATTTGTTACAAATGTGAATATCATAAGTATCAAATTACTTTTTTTAAACTAGTTTCAAGCAAAACTAAATCAAATTTTGATTATTTTTGCATGTAATTAATTACATATCTTAATATTTGTATAATGTATGTATAAATATCAAATTCTGTAATTAATTACATGTAAAAATAATCAATAAATTTTATTTAGTTTTGCTTAAAATTAATTTAAAACACGCAATTTGATATTTATGATATTTACATTTGTAACAAATATGTAACAATGACATTTTTTATTTTCAATTTAATATATAATTATTCAATAACAAAAAATTAACAGTTACATAACACAATTATATAATTTATATTACAGTTATATAACTTTTTATTAAATTTACATACATGTTACATATCCATTTGGTAACATCTTTAAAGATTATATTACATGTTATCTATGCTTTACATTAACGTTATATTACTGCAATACACATGAGTGGGAAATTACCACTAACGTGTACATAACCTGATACAATTGTGTTATATTGCGTGTTACAATTCGTTTTATCAAGATAATATAACAGTAATATACCCGTGTTTGCTGGGTACATATACATCACATCGATGAGCAACGGCCCTGGATACGTCAAAGTATAATTGCGACTTTGAATGTGACTTTGAACGTGATTACTTTGAATATTCGACAAGTACCTGTTTGATGTTTCATATTACAGTGTGCATGTTTATTAATTTAATTGCAACGTTAGTTCATAATTTCAGTTAGTTTTTAGTTTATAATGTCTTATATAAGATGCTCATGTATTTAAACATATTATTTATTAAACACTGATTTTTTTAGGAAGCATGTCACATAAAAAGTGCGAGGTAAAAAGGTGCATTTTTAATTCGGAAAAAAAATTTTGTTTTTCAAAGTGTACAGAACGATGCACTAATTATAAGTGGATAAGTGCATCTGGTAATATCGATTTGTTGCAATTAAGTTCAGAAAAACTCATAGAAAGGGTCTTATGTGATGCTCACTTCGAGGATCGTTTTAAGTTGTGTAAGGGTCTTAGTAAGACAGCTATACCAACTTTAAATTTACCACGTATGTATATTTAAATTACTTATAAAACATACATATGTATATAAAAGTTTATATTGACATACATATACCTATGAGAAATATCTTTTCATTATATTTAGATACTATTGAAGCTTCACACTGTAACGACATTGTACAGAACAATATAGATTTGCCAAATGTATCATCAGCATATCATATAAGAAAATCACCAGGTATGATTATAGAATTGATAAATAGAATGCCAAATTAAACATATGTTTAGTATTTTATATAACTCAAGATATTTTTATCGTTATAGACGATATTGATTCTTTAGAATCTGATATAACCAAAATTGCACAGACCAAAGTAGTGGAACAAATATGTATAATCATTATAATATCAATTTTAATATACAGTATTTTATTATACATATTAAATAAGTGTTTTAATTATACATACTAATCAATAGTTAAGATATATTTTGAAACAAATTTATTATTAATCTTTTATTTATAACTTTCTTTTGTTTACTTTTAGATAAAGCATCTATCGAGGGTGCGTTCCTTTTGGGCGCTTACACGCTATAAGCGCTCACGCTTATAAGCGCTATTTTCAACCGTTCCATTTGCTACTTAAGCGCTTAGAATTGCAAACAAAAGTCGTTCCATTTGGATGCGTGAGCGTGAGCAACATTAAAATAGAAAATGAAAAAGAGGTTATTTTGTGCTTGATAATTTCAATATTATTTGAAATATTTTTTGATGAAGATTCTTTATCTGATCTTAATAAAAATGAATTAGAAACCATTATAATATTTTTTAACAAATAGGGGAGACCGGGGCTAAGCCGACAACGGGGCGAACTTGACACTAGGCTTTTTGCCAATTTAAATCTATCGTAGAAACTTGCCTTTGCTACTGTAAATGCGTCTTTATGTGCCAGTATTATCAACGGAATTTGGTAACATTCTAAGTTATAGTGTAATTTTTAACGCGACATAAGTGTTTTTGATAGTGAAAAGTAATTTTTCTGATCTCTCGAAAATGTCTACTCTTTCATCGAGCTTTACTCTTGCGAATCTACCGCTAAGTGATTTTGATGGGAAATTCGATGCTTTATACGAATCCGATAATAATTTTTGCATATTTTCAAAATTTATATATTTTTGGAGTAACAAAAGTAAAAAACGACGTTCGGGGCTAAGTCGACACGACGCCACTGGAGCAAAGACGACACTAACCTAAAGTTACATTATCGCAAAAAAGGTCACTGTTTCGTCCGATTCCGATGACGATTTAAGGAACATCTGTTGCGTGTGTTCGGAAAACATTTCATTAGCTTCTAATAACAAACAATGCATCTTATGCAACCGTATGGCTCATGACGAATGTGTGCGCACATCTGATCGCGAGTTTACGTGTATAAATTGTTTTTCAGACAGTTCAGAAAAAGATAATTAAAAGTTTAATTTTTTTTTTCTCATTATTTTAAATAATTGTTTACTTTATTCCGACTTTTTGTTTCTAATACACAATGTCTTTTCATTTGATAAACAATGTATTTTTATTTTTAAACAATAAAAAAATAAGTTCCAGATCAAATTGTGTCGATCAAACAAAGTGTTGAGTTTGCCCCGGCGGGGTGTCGAGTTCGCCCCGTCATTTTTCAATTCGAAAATTTGTCTTCGCGTCACTTTTCCTTTCCTGGCGGCAAAACAAAGCGGCGTACAGCAAAACTTCCTGAATCAATTTTATACCTGAAGAAACACTCTTTAAATATATATCATTAAATTTGCCTAAAAATTTTAATTAAATATTAAAAATTGCTTTTGAAAAAATAGTGTCGGCTTAGTCCCGGTCTCCCCTACATTAAATGTATTAAACATCCAATATTACGGCTGCAAAATTATGTGGAAAAGGTTATACCATCGTATACTGATGTGCAATTTAAATCACATTTCAGGTAAATGTAATATTTTTTTGTGAATATTTACACAAGTTAAATTTATTTTAGACAATAAGACAAAGTTATTATATATTTACAATATATTTACAATATACTTGAATAAAAAATAAATTATGTTTTATTTTATATTATATTGTTTCTGAAAATAATTGTTAAAATTTATACTTATATTACAATAGAATGAAGCGTACAACATTTCATCATATCTTACATCTTATAAAACCTTTAAAACAATTTCTTATTGCCATATGGAAAATGGCAACACCAGATTCGTATCGGGGTATGAGACTTGTTAAATTTTTAAAAAATTTCACATCATATCACATCAGTAGGTAAGCTAGGCCGGTTCTAACTATGGGGCAATGAAGGGGGTGAGGGGCGGGGGAGACCGCGGGGGAGGGGGAGGGGGAACCGCGTGTTTCGGGCGCCGCGGGGGGAAGGGGAGGGGAAACCGCGTTTTCCGGCGTTGCGAGGCGAGGAAGGAACCGCGTTTTTTGGCGCCGCGGAGTAAGGGGGTCCGCGTTTTCCGGCGCCGCGGGGCGACCGCGTTTCCGCCACGCCGCGGGGCGAGGGGGTCCGCGTTTTCGCCGCGCCGCGGAGCGTTCGCGTTTTCGGGCGCCGCGGGGCGAAGGGACCAGCGTTCGTGTTTCGCCGCGCCGCGGAGTCCGCGTGACGTCACACGGCACGCTTGCGTTATCTCCTCCTCGTAGATGTTTCCTCCCCCCCCGTCCCCCGGTCGCGCGCGTCTTCTCGTTTGCGCGGTGTTTCGCGCCCCCGTCCCCCCCGTTTGCGCGAGTCTTCTCGTTCGCGCGGTCTCTTTCTCTCGCGCGCGGTTCCTCTCGCTCCCGGCCCCCGTTCACGTTCTCGCTCGTGGCCCCGTTCGCGGTCTCTTTTCCTCGCGCGTTCTCGCTCGCGATCGCGTATCTTTTCTTCGCCAGCGATATTTAATCGTTCAGATTTTCGCGATATTTAATTTTTAATATTACATTTAAGTAAACGATAAACAAAGACAGCTTTATGACAGAAAATGGGATGAACGGTAAATGACGAGGAAAAATAATTAAAACTTTTTTAATCATATTATATACATTTATTAATCATGTAGCGCATTATACACAATAATATCCAAAGCGTAGGCTAATAATTCGCAATCACTAATCGAATTTTTATCATAAACGTCACGCAAGATTGTAACTGCGTTACATTTATCAGTGATACAATTTTGACGTAAAATTGTTACAAACTGTTTGAATTTTTCACTTACGCCGTGAACATTTTGACATAGTTGAAAATACACATTCTCGACGCAATGTTCTAGTTCAAACAGGAAGAGTACAGTTGACGGTTTCATGTACAAGCTGGTGCCGCACGACGTCAATTTTACAATATCTGCGTCACGTATTTTAACAAGCTCCAGATCTCGAAACGTTAGCGATGATGATGCCGATGACTGCACGAGTCGCTGTATATCTGCACGTTTTTCGATGAATGTCACCCACGTTGCATGTGGCAGAATTATCCGATTGTCTCGGTTATCGCCAATAAGTATATCCACAGAGGACATAGGTCCCGCGTTGATTCCAACATCCAAAAATTTATACGCTGTTGATGTCAAGGCAAATCTTCTTCCCAAAATACGTGGCGTATAACGGGGTTTATCAAAACTAAAAAAATACAATTATATGTTTATAAAAGTTTTTTTTGCACAAGTATATATGAAAATTAGCGGTACATACTCATTGTACTGTTTCTCGCACGTTTCGTCCTGAATTGGAACGTAGTAGTTCGCACCGTGAATGTTCATCGTATCTGGAGGCTGTTTGCGACGTACTCGAACCGTATCAAACTCTCGACTGCGCTCTAGAATCCTCGTAGACCATTTATACATACCCAAAACTGCAAAGCTTGCAAAAATAGCACCAATTTACGGCTGCTGCATGGTGACCGCCACCACAATCCACATATACGTTAAATGTGATATCTTTGTCAAGAACATTCGTGATGAGATCACCTCATCGGGCATCAAATATGATTTCTTTTCAAGAGCATACGTGTCTCGCGATGATTTCATCGAATACGTGCAAAACTGCAAATTTTGCAATTTCGCATAAGTCAATGGAGCGTTATTGTTTTGAAGGACATGTCGCGACGTGTCTCGTAATGATTTTATCGAACACGTGCAAAACTGCAAAATTTGCAATTTCGCATAATTCAATGGAGCGTTATTGTTTTGAAGAACATGTCGCGACATGTCTCGCGATGATTTCATCGAACACGTGCAAAACTGCAAATAGCGCCGATGTACGGCTGCTGCATTGATACAGATCAAATCACCAAAAGTCAATGGCGCGTTTTCGTGAACGTACGTGTCTCGCAATGATTTCATCGAACACGTGCAAAACTGCAAATTTTGCAAATAGCGCCGATGTACGGCTGCTGAGATGAAATTAGATATGATAAGCAAACGATGCATCATTAGTAGAATATAAAATGACGAATCTAGGGGATACGCTCAATAGTCGAAAACTGGAAGTCGTGAATGCAACAAATGGCGTTAGCAAGAGGATCGTGCAATAACATGGAGCAGGAGTTGTTGGAGCAATCCACCCTGTTAAATTCGAGGGAAGACTTTGCCGCGTGGGAGCAACGATGCGACGAGTTTATCGAATCGTTGGAAGAACAAAGCCGAATTAAACGGCCACGATTATCAATCGATCAGTCATCGATCGGTCTCAAACAGTCATTGGTCGCTTGTATCGCAAGACTCGAAGGTTTGAAAGACTCGGTACGTCAACGTTTCGTACATGTGGGTGCGGGATACAGTGCGAGTGAGACAGGACTCAGATGGCGCGAGATAGATCCGGCTTTTGAAAGCCGTATATTGACAGGTGCGGTGATAAATTCCAAACACATCGACCCTCGTCAATTTCTCAAAGATGCGGGAGACATTGTACTCAGTCATGTGCGGAACGTCATGCAACGACATGGCAATGTAAAAATTAACACAGTGTTTAATGGTGAATTTGTTGCGGGTGACAAACGCGCAAATAAAAGTATCGCAACGAGAAACTATGAACTCTTTCGTGAGTCCGATCTGCACGAGTGGTACAAGCAACACGTCATCGAGCCTACCTTAGCAAAGCTGGAGGAATTCCAGGAACGTGATAGCAAATGGGCGTTGTCGCGTATACTCAATTTAATGGTAAACGTGAACAAATACAATCCGTTGCACGCGGGGTGTTTTGTGGAAATACCGCAAGAAATTAAAAAGAAGAAGGCGGTGATAAACGTGCGATCAAGAGACAATGCATGTTTCGCATGGTCAGTGACGGCTGCTCTACATCCAGCCCAAAGAAATGCAGATCTGGAATCGTCGTATCCGCATTACACGTCGGTGCTAGATCTTACGGACATTAAGTTTCCAATAACGTTGGATCAAATTAAACGGTTTGAAAATCACAACATCTCCATCAACGTGTTTAGCATCGAGAAAAAAAAACAAGAAACTTGTTATCTTGCCAATACGTGTTACTGACCGAAAGATGGACAGACACGTAAATCTGCTGTACGTGCATAACGACAACGTGGGACATTTTGCATGGATCAAGAACCTATCCCGCCTCGTGAGCTCGCAAATCAGTAAAAAAGAGCACAGGAAATACTTTTGCGATCGGTAAGTACCTATAGTTCTTTTAATAATATAGAATATTTTGTGAATAAAAAATTTATAATATTTGCGTTTATTTTTGCAGATGTTTGCACTACTTCAGCTCCAACGAGAAATTGGCTGCCCACACCGTCGACTGTCAGGAGATGAATGACTGCGCGATCAAGTTACCGAGCGATAACGACAAGTGGTTGGCCTTTAAAAATCACAACAGGAAGGAACGAGTTCCGTTTGTCGTATACGCCGACCTGGAGTGTACCCTGGAGAAGATGGAAGCGGATCCGGAAACGTCCAGGTACACATATCAACATCATCGCGTGTTTAGCATAGGGTACTACGTGCGTTGCTCGTACGACGAGTCGTTATCTATGTATCGGTTTCGTCGCGATAAGGATTGCGTCGCGTGGTTCGCCGAAGAGCTAAGACGTTTAGCTCACGACGTAAAGACCATTTTGTCCAACAATGTACCCATGGCAGATTTCACGCGAGACGAGTGGGAAAAGTTTAACAGCGCAACGCACTGTCACGTGTGCGAAGAACCGTTCGAGCCAGACGACGTGCGAGTACGCGACCATTGTCACCTGACCGGTCGATACAGAGGTCCCGCGCATTCGAATTGTAACTTAAATTATAAAGATTCGCATTGCATTCCCATAGTGTTTCATAATTTATCGGGATACGATGCACATTTTATTATAACTGAAATAGCAACAGCATACGAAGGACATGTAGATTTACTCCCGATCACAAAAGAAAAATATATTTCGTTTACAAAAAACGTTCAAAGCACCGAAGATAAAGATAAGAAAACTTGCGTCAAATTGCGATTTATCGATTCGTACAAGTTTCTCACCGCTAGTCTCGACAAATTGGCATCTTATCTCTGCAAGAATAAACTGCGATTATTGCAACGCGAATTTTGTGAATTATCCGCAGAAAATTTTAATTTGCTGACACGAAAAGGCGTATTTCCATATGAATACATTGACTGCGTCGAAAAGTTGGAGGACTTCTGTTTACCACCGCGCGACTCGTTTTACAGTTCATTGACAGGTGACATCGTATCCGAGAGCGATTACGCGCACGCCGTCGACGTCTGGCAGCGGTTCTCCATTCGAACGCTCGGTGATTACAGCGATTTATATCTCAAGACCGATGTCTTGCTGTTGGCCGATATCTTTGAAAATTTTCGCGATAGTTGCGTCGCGAGTTATGGACTCGATCCGGCGTATTATTATACTCTACCGGGTTTTACGTGGGATGCTATGTTGAAGCATACACACATCAATTTCGAATTGCTCACCGACATTGACATGGTCATGTTTATCGAACGCGGTATACGCGGCGGTTTGAGTCAATGTTCAAACAGATACGCGCTGGCCAACAACAAGTACATGCAGTTGTACGATCCATCGAAACCGTCGTCGTACCTCATGTATTTTGATGTAAATAACTTATACGGCTGGGCAATGAGTCAACCATTGCCATACGCAGATTTTAAATGGATCGACGACGTAACCGATTTTAATGTTATGGATGTCGCGTTGGATTCCTCGATAGGCTACATTCTCGAAGTCGACTTGGAGTATCCGCAACATCTTCACGACGCGCACACTGACCTACCGTTCTGTCCGACGCGCGATAAACCACTCGGCAAGCGGCAGGACAAGCTCCTCGCAACATTATATATATACGATATGAAACGTTATGTAATACATTATCGCAACCTGCAGCAGTGTACTTGTCACGGTCTCCGTATATCAAAGATTTACCGTATACTGAAATTCGCGCAATCTCCATGGCTTCGCGATTATATAGATACGAAATTTAGGACATTGGCCAAAAACGATTTCGAGAAAAATTTATACAAATTGATGAACAATGCCGTTGGCAAAACCATGGAGAATGTGCGCAATCACGTTGACGTGCGACTCGTGACTCATTGGGAGGGTAGATACGGCGCGGAGGCTATGATTGCGAAACCAAATTTTCATAGCCGAAGCGTCTTTTCGGAGAATTTAGTAGCAATAGAAATGCGAAAACTCGAGGTGAAGTTCGACAAACCAATCTATGTGGGTATGTGCATCCTCGATATATCCAAGACATGTTTGTACGAATTTCATCACGAGTACATGTTACCGTTGTATCGCGACAAGTGTAAAGTCACGTACACCGATACTGACAGTCTCATTTATCACATCGAGTGCGACGATGTGTATGATATCATGAAGCGTCACATTCATAGATTTAACACTAGCGATTATGTGATTGATAATACGTACGGTATCCCACTCGCCAATAAAAAAGTTCCGGGCTTAATGAAAGACGAAAATAACGGTGCGATAATGACCGAATTCGTCGGGCTTAGAGCAAAGATGTACGCCTTGCGAGTGGACGGTAAGAAAGATACGAAAAAGGCTAAAGGTGTTAAGAGTAATGTCGTAGCCAGGTCGATAACGTTCGACGATTACACGCGGTGTCTGCGCAACGAAATTGAAATGACGCGACAGCAAACCTGCATAAGATCCAAAAAACACGAGGTATACACCGTGTCCGAAACGAAAATAGCTCTAAGTCCGTACGATGATAAGTGATACATTATACCCGGTTCTACCGAAACGCTGCCATGGGGACATTATAAAATATCATTGTAAATATATTGTAAATACCATTGTAAATATATTGTAAATATATTGTAACTACCGCTGTAAATATATTGTAATTACATTTAGATATTTAGAAAAATAGATGACTCATATGTATATATATGTATGTTTTTATACTGTAATAAATTTTTACAATACATTATTCTTGTGTATCCATGAATTGTGTGAATTATCAAATTCTAACCACTTTACATAAACCTCATTGCCTCTTTTGCGCAAAACTTTTTCAACGAGATACACGTCGGGATTAGCAACGCGATATAACTCGTGTTTGTAGAAGCCGCCGGCGACGGGTTTTCCGCAGGAATCTTCCAACAGATACGTCACAGGATTAGTTTTCTGCACTTTGAAGATTCTAAACACCTCCGTGGTCCAATTTGGCGTGTATCCTTTCTCGAAGATTGTCTTAAATTCACTCACGCGTACCGAATCGCCCACTTTGAATCGCGCAGGAGCAGCGATCTTTACGTGGCTGTACACCGTTGTTAGGAGCTTGTCGGCGATCGCGGGGGTAACATCGATGGGTCGCATGCCGATAGTTCGATGCTTTCGCGCGTTGTAATCCGATACGAGACCTGGCAGCGAGTCGATCCATTTGTAATTTCCATTGCGCGTAAACATTTTCCACATGTCGTTCTTGAGCGTGCGATTGAATTGTTCGACGACCGATGCCTTCATTACGGAATATGTCGAATAGTGATTCATATTTTGTTTCTTCAAAAGTTTCTGCACGTTTGCGTTGTAAAATTCTTTTCCCTTGTCAGTCTGCAGATTTTTCGGGCATCTTCCGACGTCTCGAATTATTTTCGCGATCGCCGCAGTAACCTCGGATCCGCTCTTGGCCTTGAGCGGTACGGCCCATGCGTGCTTGCTCAGTACGTCGATAACGGTGAGTATGTAGTGGTAGCCTCTGTTAAATCGCGTGTATGGACGCATCTCGACCACATCCGCCTGCCACAGGTCATCGTATCCGCGCACTATGACGCGTCTTCGAGAAAAATTTCTTCTCGCAGGAGCGTGTAATTCTTCCACAAGCCTTCGTTTCTCAGTTGATTGCTTCTTACCAGCCATGACGATGACGCGCAACTGACGCAGATATCAGATGTACGTTCTTATCTATTCGCGATGATTTGCAATTACATCTTGAATCATCTTTTGAAGTTCGTTTAGGGTAATTTGCACGTTATTCTGGAATGCGGCCATCTTTCTCTCCATTTCATCCGGTCGGTCTTTCAAAATTTGCACGCTCTGCTGCACGTAACGTTTATTGGCTGCATCGCCATCATCTACAGGCGGCGCTATCCGTCGAATCTTGCGCGATTTCGCATCAAAGTCGGTGGCGACCATGCAAAGAACGTTATCGCGCACGTAATTTCTGATTAATCCTCTCCATTGATAGTACGGTTCCGCACCGCCTCTTCCGAGCGATATACCAAACTTGTTGATCGGCATTTCGATGTTGATTGAATGACTCGCTGTCGCGCCACTTAATTTATAATAAGTCCAGCCTCGCGAAGTTCTTCGATAATCGACAGGATTTTGTTATCGTGACCGGTGTGACCCGCTAGGCGCGAAGCTTCGAGCAATCGGAGACGATCTACAAGCTCGTTGGGATCGTCCCAATGAACATAATCGATCTTGTTGTTGTTTAATGTCATGGCACGCGGTATACCTTTTCCAGCTTTTTTACCCGAAATCGACGATGCAATTATATGGTCGATCTTGTTGCCTGTCATGGCACGCGGTATACCTTTTCCAGCTTTTTTACCCGAAATCAACGGCCCGATTATATGTGTGTACTTGTATCCCCCATTGCCCTTTATTTGAGCGTGAGCATCATAATTGCGTTTATGAGCACTCGTCATCAATAGAATGCTCTTGTATGTTTGCATATAGTCCTCTGTGTAGATATCATGATCGGGATATTTCTTAAAGATTAATTCGAAAAGACCGCGTGTGCCATTGTATCGTATGCCGTCGATAATTATCTTGTCCGCGTAGTTCACGTCAAAACGTTTATTACCGAGCATCATTCCATCGTTGGTGAATTTAACACCGTACGCGATGTCCATATCGCTTTCTTGATCGCCGCTCAGAACTGCCCCGACAGACTTTTGGCTCAATGGACCCAATTGATCTCGCAACGTTTCTTGACCCTCAGATATTTGCAACTGCTGTCGAACGGACGTCACGAGTGGGTCATTCGTGGTTTCGAAAACATCTTCGTTTGCGAGCACTGTGGGTTGTACGGAAGGTGCAGAGGTTATCGGTGGTTCATTCAATGGACCTTTCGATCGTTTCGGTTTACGCGGTTTTAAAATTTTGGTTATTTCGCTCAAATTAGATGGCACATTTATCGATCGTTTCAACGTAACCGGAGTTGAAGCCATTACAGAGTCGTTAAACGAGGCGTTTGGTCGTTGTCGTTTGAGCTTCGGCTCTTCGTCTTCCCACGCCGTTTTATTCTCAATCTTTGACACGTCAGATTCTTTGCCAGCAACGGTGTTTTCGGCAATCTGCCTTAGAGGCTCGATGTTGGGCTTAAAGTGTCTCTCCAACGCGATATCTTCCTCCACTTTACCAGTTTTCAAGGCGTGATATTTTTTGCGAATCGAATTGCTCGTTTTTGCAATTTGATTTGCTATCTTCTCGCGTTCTCTAATCTCCTCGCTGCTGTCCATGTTGCGCTAACGTTGTTCAATCGACGCGTTGACAACAACTAACCACGTTTCGGTATCGCAAAGTCGTTAAATCCTTTTCTGTATCGACCATTCGAAATTGCGCTGTCCTTGTCTATCACCACGAATCCGTACTTTTGTTGCCAACACGTATGACACAATTTACTGAAATCATCGTAAGACATATCTGTGTTTACGTGATCGTTGTATATGTGTTTCAGATTGGTACCATCCTGTTTAAACAGAATCAATAAATTCACGTTGTTGCGTATAAGATGCTTCGGTATCTTCGCATACGTCTGACAAAGATAGAAAGAGTCAATGTCCGCGTGCCGGCCCATTGCAAAGTATTCTCTTATCGTATTCTGCTTGTCGCACGCCGCGTCATCAAAGATAAAAATAGAATTCGGGAGCGCCTCGCTCGGCGGAATGACGTCACTGTTATTCGAGAACGTAAAGTAGCCAATCTCTTTTATCGGTGTTAGTATATTCTCCAAATATCGATATTTCGGTTGTTGCAACGATTTCGAGTACACATACACGTTCTCGAAACGTACACCGTGCGGACTTTCCAACAAGCTTATCAAGACGTTTGTCTTGCCGCAATTCGACGGACCGCAGATGATACCGCGTATAGAAATCGGTAGCATGCCTCCATGTTTGCGTACCTCTTTTGTTAACTGCATCCTATCGTCAAAGTTTGTCACTTTGAACGTCTGCGATTGTCGTACGAACCGCATTTTACCTCCCCTCCACAACGAATGAAATGCAGTATCGAGAAAACTGGCCTATTTATAGAGACGCGTAGAGCTGAGATGCTCAGTCTTTAAAATGTTTTTGCTCGTGTCGGATAACAGCGATATTTACGATTTAACCGCCGAGCAGTTAAAGTATATATCAAAGGTCATTCTACTACGACAGTTTTATAATCACATAGATTATTTGTGGGATAAGCTTCCCGAACATATCAAGGCAGATTCGGAGGTTCAGCAATATCGGCGCTGTTTAATACATTATATTTGCCGTGTCAGCAAACGCACATCGACGGTCCGCCGCCGTTGATAAAAAACGGCGAATGCCGCCGAAGATAGGTCGAGGTCTGCTGAATCGCGCGATAAACGCGCTTTCGATCGAATTACATATCCCCGGCTATCAATTTTGCGGACCGGGAACTCGTTTAGAAACACGATTGGCAAGAGGTGATCGGGGTATTAATCCATTGGACGCAGCGTATCGCGAGCACGACATAGCCTACTCGCGTAGCAACGATCTCGCAGAACGACACGTGGCAGACAATATACTCGCTGCGGAAGCGCGAAAACGTGTCACCGCGAACGATTCGACTCTCGGAGAGAGAGCTGCGGCTACAGCCGTCTGGGCGGCCATGAAGGCTAAAACGAAACTCGGTATGGGTTTGAAAACGAAGAAAAAGAAGAAAACCAAGCGAATACTTCCGGTAGCGAAACGCGGCGGTATTCTACCGATCCTGCCGTTATTAGGGGTTCTCGGCTCGTTGGTCGGCGAAACGGCGGGAGTCGCAAAGGTCGTGAATGATAACAAAGCCGCGCGACGTCAGCTGGAAGAGATGCAACGTCACAATCGCGCCATGGAAGGTCACGGACTTTATCTCGCTACGTACAAACGCGGACGGGGAGTCTCGAGAAAAAAAAACGTCGAAGAGACGCTAAAAATCCCCAAGGGTGTAACTACCAATGTACAACTGCAACAATTGGCAAAACGTATGCGCATTCCATATTTTAGAGGTATTTTCATGCGCGACTCGTTACCGATCGGCGGTATACGTCGAAACGAGAGCGGTATCGTGAATTTGGATAATACTGAGGGACTGGGTACTCACTGGGTGGCGTACGCGAAAAGGGGAGATCGTGCCATATATTTCGACAGTTTTGGCAATTTTCGACCACCGAGAGAATTGGCGCAGTATCTAGAGAACAATGTAATAGAGTACAATCGCACACCTTATCAGCGATACGATCAGAGCAATTGCGGACAACTGTGTCTGCGTTTTCTACAGTCGGTTGACAATCAATTTAAAGACCGGCGTTACGCTGTTTAATCTCAGTATTCATTCAAACATGTCACTGACATTTACGCTCACCGGCAAGAGCAGCATCCTCGCGGTAAGCTACTTTCCCGCCGTGGATTTGAGCGATGGCGATTACGAGCTCGGTCTAACAGATTTTGAAACCTATCACACGATACCGAATGTAAATTCGTCGAACAATAAATTCTACTATGACGACGACGACAAGAAGATTACCATTCCCGAAGGATCGTACGAACTGCGTGATATAGACATGTATCTGAAACGCGCTCTTTTATGGGACCAATCCAATAAAGTTTCGACAAACGAAGATGAACCGCACCCATTGATTATTATTCATGCTAATAACAATACGATGAAGAGCGAGATCAAGTGCGCTTATCGGATAAATTTCACAAAACCGAACAACATTGGATCGCTGCTAGGATTTTCAGCGAATCGCGTGCTGGAGCCGCGACAATGGCACGAATCGGATGTTCCGCTAAATATCATCAACGTAAACATCATTCGCATAGAGTGTAACGTGACCACGGGTGCGTACAGCAACGACAAGTACGTGCACACGATACACGAGTTTTCACCGAGCGTGCCACCAGGATATAAGATATCGGAAACGCCGGCACAGATCATTTACCTTCCGATCATCGTACGGAGCATTTCGGACTTGACGCTTCGCGTCGTGGATCAGGACGGTCGATTGATTGATTTTCGCGGAGAAGAGATCATCGTTAAACTGCATGTACGAAGACGACAGCGATAACGTGAGATGCTCATACTGAACGAAGCTGAGCAGGTGCAACAGACGAGAAACAAAAAGACAATCCGATCGCCAAAGAAGAAACTCACTGCGTCGAACATTGAATTTTTGAAATCATTGGGTTTCGTCGTACGGAATGGCTAATATCTTAAACATTGGAGGTGAACCGATCTTTGACGACAGCGTCGTCAAGATTGAGACACACACGTACAATCCGTACGCCAACACAACGTTTGGACATAACGATGAGATAAGAATACCCATACAACAGCAGGATTTGTACACGTTGCCGTGCGAGAGCTTTCTCTACGTTGAAGGACGATTGGTAATAAAGAGAAGGAATGACGAGTCTGTGACAACGCTTGCGAATAATTGCGTGGCGTTCATGTTTGATGAAATTCGATACGAGCTAAACGGTGTGGAGATTGATCGCAACAGAAACGTTGGCATAACCAGTACCATCAAGAACTACGTATCGCTATCGTATAATGATTTTCAACTCATGCGGAATGCTGGCTGGGACGTTACATCGAGCATACCGGAAGGATACTTCAACTTTTGCGTACCGCTCAAGTTGTTGCTGGGCTTTTGCGAGGATTACAAACGCGTGGTTGTTAACGTCACGAATTAATTTTGATACGAGCGCGTAGCGATAACAATTGCATTGTAGGAAATCCTGCGGAGCCGGAAATCGAATTGTTTAAAATACAGTGGCGAATGCCTCACGTTACGTTAAACGAGGTTAATAAGCTATCTATGCTACGAGCCTTGGAAAGCGGGCGATATCTTAGCGTCAGTTTCCGTTCGTGGGATCTGTACGAGTATCCCATGTTGCAGAGCACGACCAAGCATTCATGGGCCGTCAAAACGGCGACTCAGCTGGAGAAACCGCAGTACGTTATTTTTGCGCTGCAGACCGGCCGCAAGAATATCATGTCTCAAAATGTTAGCGTATTTGATGCCTGTAATTTGACCAACGTGAAACTTTATCTAAACTCCGAATTTTATCCGTACGATGACATGAATCTGGATTTTGGCAAAAATCGATACGCCGTCCTTTTCGATATGTATGCGCGTTTTCGTAAAACTTATTACGGATACGATTCCTTCGATACGCTTTGCAGCTTGTATACATTCCTGATGGAAGGACCTTTTGTTGTTATCGATTGCTCGCGACAAAACGAATCTGTCAAGAGCGCCACCGTGGATGTGCGAATAGAATTTGATTGTAAAGAAAATGTACCTGCAAATACTACCGCCTATTGTCTCATCTTGCATGATCGTGTAATCGAATACTGCCCGCTGTCTAATGTAGTACGCAAACTCATGTAAATTGCAATATCAGCAGATATTGCGATATAAGATACACTGATGTACCGCGATAAGATACAGATTGCTCCGTCGTTTCGTCATGATCGTACCGACGTTTGTCGATCTGCAAGGATTCACCGTCGGGATGAAATTTGTCGTAAAGGAGGTGGCGGTTCTGAGAAACGGGACCGTTTTGGCACATTACATTTTTACATGTCCCATGCCATGGAGTCTCCTCGCGAAATCCGACAGATCATGCGCTTCCTGGTTGATTGCAAATCACCATGGACTACGATGGGAGGACGGAAACGTGTCCTACAGCATGGCGAAACATCTAATTACATCGGCTGTACTTGGAGAGGGCGACGAGACGTCGACTCTTGTGTACGTCAAGGGATGCCAGAAACGAGAATGGCTGGTGGATCTGCTTGTGAATAAAGCGAGAAAACATCTAAAAATTGAGACTTTGGATGCAGATTACGAAGATATCGATTCTTTAAATAATCTAGATGTTACTAATACTGTAAGATGCGGAAAACATATTAAGAATTGCGCATTACAAAATGTATTAAAAATATTTAACTGGTGGTCG
The DNA here is from genome assembly GCF_030848805.1 of Temnothorax longispinosus. NCBI lineage: Eukaryota > Metazoa > Arthropoda > Insecta > Hymenoptera > Formicidae > Temnothorax > Temnothorax longispinosus. Next base: position 17,627,741 of record NC_092360.1, on the reverse strand, counting down.
CGACACCAGAAAAAATTATGATTTTTTGAAATAAACTATATATATATATATAAATGTTTTATTTCCTTTTCCTACATACTTTGTAGTATAATATAGATGTTTTAGCTGTTTTTAGCTGTTTTTTAGTTGTTTTTAGTTGTTTGATGGCTGTTTTTAGCTGTTTTTAGTTGTTTAAAAGAAGTTTGATAGCGGTTTAATAGCGGTTATACAGATCGCAGTTATACTGATAGCTGTTTTAGTTGTTTGATAGTTGTTCAAGAGCTGTTTGATAGCTGGTTTTAGCTGTTTCATAGCGGTTCAATAGCTGTTTTAGTTGTTTGATAGCTGTTCAAGAGCTGTTTGATAGCTGTTTTTAGCTGTTTCATAGCGGTTTAATAGCTGTTTTAGTTGTTTGATAGCTGTTCAAGAGCTGTTTGATAGCTGTTTTTAGCTGTTTCATAGCGGTTCAATAGCTGTTTGATAGCTGTTTGATAGCTGTTTTTAGCTGTTTTTAGCTGTTCAAGAGCTGTTTGATAGCTGTTTTTAGCTGTTTTATAGCGGTTCAATAGCTGTTTCATAGCGGTTCAATAGCAGTTTTACAGATCAAATCACCGAAAGTCAATGGCGCGATATCGTTTTCGAGAACATACGTGTCTCGCGGTGACTCGTTGCACACGTGCAAAACTGCACATCGCAGATTTTTCGGCAGGCGCATCCGTACGGCTACTGAGATGAAATTAGATATGATAAACAAACGATGTGACAATAGTGTGATGTAGTAGAATGAATTTGAAGGTACGCTCTGTAGTCGAGGACTAGAAGTGAGAGTCGGTTGGTGTGCTTGATCGTGCGGTTTATACAACAATTGGTTCGCCATCGAGGACGGTTGGTGAGAGTCAGTTAGTGTGCTTGATCGTGCAGTTTATACAACAATTGGTTCGCCATCTTAAGAGCTGTATATCAAAGCCCACCGATATGAGCGAGTATGCAAAACTTTGCAAACCGATACGTAATTCTAAATTCAAGATTGTGAAAATCAGCGAACCGCAGATGAGAAACTGTAGCAGATTGTATAAGAGGAGAGTCGACGTAGTGCGATATCTATTCCGTCGCGAGATCGGAATCGCCGATCTCCGATCGCATCAAGATTTTCTCTATCTCCAAATAAATTGGTTCATCCTCGTAAGAGAAACGTTCCCTTTTTATCAAGATGGAAATAAATGTGCCTGAAAAAATGGAAGTGCCTGGAGAAATATTTTAAGTGTATATTATCTAAAATTAAGAGACCTATACTGCTAAGAGACTAACAATAAGTGTAACAATAAGTGTAACAATAAAAAGACAATCAATGTTGTGTCACACACAGTGCGGAAGGTGACTCAAGAGCCAGGTGTTTCAGGTTGAAATCAAGCGGTGGTAAGCAAATTTTCTATGTATAATATAAATTTATTTAAACGCGATTGTGAGCGTGAACGCGAACGGGAGCGAGAGAGACCGCGCGAACGAGAAGACGCGCGCAACCGGGGGACGGGGGGGAGGAAACATCTACGAGGGAGAAATAACGCGAGCGTGTCGTGTGACGTCACGCGGACCAGCGCAGCCGTTGCACGCGGACTCCGCGGCGCGGCGAAACGCGAACGCGGGTCCCCTCGCCCCGCGACGCCCGAAAACGCGAACGCTCCGCGGCGCGGCGAAAACGCAAACCCCCTCGCCCCGCGGCGCGGCGGAAACGCGGTCGCCCCGCGGCGCCGGAAAACGCGAACCCCCTCACCCCGCGGCGCCGAAAAACGCGGTTCCCCCCTCGCCCCGCGACGCCGGAAAACGCGGTTCCCCTCCCTCCCCCGCGACGCCCGAAAAACGTGGTTCCCCCCTCCCCCTACCCGGGACGCCCGAAACACGTGGTTTCCCCTCCCCCCCCCCCCGCGGCGCCCGAAACACGCGGTTCCCCCCTTCCCCTCCCCCGCGACGCCCGAAACACGCGGTTCCCCCTCCCCCTCCCCCGCGGTTCACCCCCGCGGTTCCCCCCTTGCCCCTCACCCCCCCTTCCCCCTCATTGCCCCCTAGTTAGAACCGGCCTAGCTTACCTACTCACATAATTTATCCCCCTTTTTTTGCGTAACAATACAAAAAAAATATATATTTTTTTATTATCACTTACTAGTGATAAGTATAACAAGTATCACATGTGTTCAGTTCTAATAATATCATTAGTAGTAAAACAACCTGTCTTCGAAGCGCGGATCGAGCTCGCGGTTGGCCGGGGTTCGAAGGAGGTGCGGAGAAGCCGACGGAGGGCGAGGTTAGCGAAATGAAGGCGCGTTTCGGTTACAAGAAAATAGTTAAATTTATTCTATTGTATGACAATTACAATCTACGCTCGCGGCATTTACAATAGGTCGATGCGTGCGAGACGACGTTGGTTTGGTCGCGGGCGGCGCGGGGTAACTCGCGGTATGTGCGGGGCGGAGCCGCGGCTTTTGGTATTCGCGCGGACCGAATCGCGTGGTGGCAGGTATCGGCACGGGCGGCGCCGGTTTCCCGGCCGGCTCGGCCCGGAGCGCGGAAAAATGGCGCGAAGCGCGGCAGCGATATGGATCGCGAAGCGTGGATAACGCGGCGGAAGCGGGTCGTCGGCCGAGACACACTCGGCGAGGGCAGAGAATGCCGGAGGCGCTCTACCGTCTTGTCCGGACAGGCTTCGGATGATTTGGATGATGAGAAGCTGGTCCTTCGCCGAGACACACTCGGTGAAGACAGAGAATGCCGGAGGCGCTCTACCTTCGTATCCGGACGGCTTCGGGTGATTCAGATAGGAGCGAAAAGCTGGTCGTTAGCCGAGACACACTCGGCGAAGACAGAGAATGCCGGAGGCGCTCTACCTTACGTTCGGACTGGCTTTTGTGCGGGAATTCAGGATCGGTGTTGTCTGGAAGATGAATGATCGGGAATCGCGCTCTGTGCCAGCGACGCCGGGCTTTTATACGCGTCGCGACGTGGTGGGGGTAGCGACGGCGATCGCGAGCGCCGGGCCGGTGCGGCGGAACGATCGGGGATCGCGGCGCCCCGACGCCGTGATCGCGTTTGGCGGTCTTCGGCCGCCTTCGGCACCGCTCGGCGCGGTGAGGCAGTTGCCGTGTTTAAGTCCATTCGCGGACTTCCTAACGTATGAGATGATTAAAAAATACGCTGGGCACATCGTGCCCGTTCTTCACCCCCGCGGGTGGTCGGCGGGGTGGTCTCGGCGTGGTGTTCCTGCCGGAACGATGCATGTTTGGGGGTGCATCGTTACAGTAGTATTATAATAATAAACAGAACTTAAAACTATTTATTAAATCAAGTATCACATGTGTTGAATTCTAATAATATCATTAGTAGTATTATAATAATAAACAAAACTTCAAACTATTTATTAAATTAAGTATCACATGTGTTGAATTCTAATAATATCATTAGTAGTATTATAATAATAAACAAAACTTAAAACCATTTATTAAATTTTTCTCAAAAGAAACAACATAAACTTGGAGGAAAAATGAAATAAACTTAAAGGAACTTAAAAACTTAAAAAATAAGTTATTACTTATATATAAACAAATTATGCAAAAATAAATGATATTTGTAATAAATTATTTTTTACTCAAAATATCTATTATTTTTTCAAATGAGTCAAGAAGTCTCTCACGTATCTGCATGTTTTCTTTATGTCTTCTTTCAATTGCTTCTTCGGTTAGCTTTCTATCTTTTTTTAAGTCTTCTATTAATTTTTCCGTATTAGATGTTTGTCGAAGTTTTTCTAAACAAAATAAAATATTATTACCACTTGCATAAGATAAATACACGACTTGTTTGAATATGTAATCATCTTACTAGGCTTTTCGTTGTTACTCGAACAGCTATCGTCACTGGACGTACATTCAGATTGCGACACTGTCTTTTTTCCAGTTGATGATACAATGCTTACAGGGGACATAAATGGCTTTTCACCTAGTAAAGTATCCATATGCTGGAAAAAGATTTTAATTAATAAATTACTTATATCTTAAATATTGTCGAGACAGTTTCATAAGTTAAATAACTTACAGAGAAATATGGCCATGATCGGGTTCCATTGCCGGATTTATTATTGTGATCTTTTACGGCTTTGTATGTTCGTTTTAGTCCAGAAAATTTAGACAAACATTGTGCTCCAGTCACATTATGGCCATGTTTCATCATTTCGCCCGCAATTAAGGACCATACTTATTTTTGAGATAGTTTTCCACTGACGAAATCATTTTTTCTTATATTATATTCTTCAAGCAATAATAGAATAGGGGTATTCAAATAAGTTAAAGTTTAACGGTTTGACAGGTTATGTCGGGTTAAAGTCGAATAAAAAGTTAATTTTTAAACTTTTAACCCAAAGATTAATGTGATAGGTTAATGAGTCACTTATGTATTTTGCATAACCTTAAAGAGTAGCGCGCCCAAAATTAATTAATTAACTTTTTACTCGACTTTAACCCGACATAACCTGTCAAACCATTAAACTTTAACTTATTTGAATACCCCTAATAGCTTCATGTGGCCATTTGAAACCTATAAAAACAATTGTATTTAAAAAAAGAAATTATTATATAAAGTTACTAGTAAAAAAGTTATGAAAAGTACCTCCAATTTCTTCATTTGAAGTATTGTGCAATTTTTCGTGTACTTCGATAGTATTATTATTGTTAGTATTGTTGCGTGCATGCCGCCCGGTATACCTTTCCGACACCGAGCTGAAGCATGCAACGGAAAGTCGAATGTAGCCTGTCCTTAGTAACGAGCCAGTTATTGATTTTATTGATTTAATGAAACAGCTGATAGATTTGTTCTCGAGCTGCTGGACCGTGCGGACGTGGACCACGCTTTCTTGTATCGCGACGTTAGAATATTGAGATTATTCTTGTTATAACTGCAGTGTTTCTATTATTTCCGTGAGCGTCGGGAGTGTGAGCGTGTGTGAGTGAACGAACGACTCGGCGAGCGCAACAGTATTATTATCGGAAGTATTATTATCTTCGATAGTATTATTATTGGAAATATCCTGTATCGCTTCATTAATACTTTCATCTAAATAAAGAAATTATAAATAAATTTATTATTAAATAAATATAACATACATAACTAATATATAAACTTACATATACATTTTATTTTATTTTATTTTATTTACTTTTATTAGTTTCTACAGAGGATTGTAATTGAGAGGTAGCTCCGTATATATATTGTTGTGCAAAATCAGGATCTGTAATAAGACAAACTTTGTACATGCACATTTTTAGATCATTTGAGAAGTAAAATTAGATAATTAATTTGGTATACTAATTTTGTATTTTAACAAAATTTGTTCAATTAAATATTACGTTATATATATATTCAATTTACCACTTTGAAGTCTTTGATGAATTTGGGGAGTTTCCGTAATGTTATATATAACACCATCAATTAAATATTGTTCCTTTTGGAAGTCCATATTTCAGGCACTTACAAACTCTGTATTATATTACGTTAAATACTAGTCTTAGGGCCAATTCCACAAATTACTTTAACTGGACGTTCACATTCAGATTGCGACAGTCCTTTTTCAAGTTGATGATACAATGCTTACAGAGGACATAAATGGCTTTTCAGTTAGTAAAGTATTCATATGCTGAAAAAAGATTTTAATTAACAAATTACTTATATAGATTAAATATTGTCGAGACAGTTCCATAAGTTAAATAACTTATATAGAGAAATATGTTTGAGTTTAATTAACGATACCCAATAGGAATATGTTTGTTTAATATAAAACAAATTGTGCATGAAAAGGAACGTGATTTTAAAGGTAGTATGGGCAGGACTCATAGAGTCTTTTGTTCACGAAAATGAACTTTATTACAACTCTTAAGACTAATACAAATGATCTGTAGGTCGGTAGTTAGATTTAGCACAAGCAACGATATCCGAAGTATCCACACGCAATGGATTTAGCGAATTTGCGGAATGTCAGTCAATACAAAATACTCAATACAAAAAAAATTATAACATCGGTTATACACCCTATGATAAGATTTTCTTTGCATTGACTAGAGTTTAAGGTTATGTATCTATATCTAACTTAAATTTAAGATTAATACTTACGTATTGAAACGTACGAAAGAGCTTGTACGATGAGTATTCCCCGAGAGTCAATTCCTTTATCAACTTCTTCACAATGCTGTTCACGATAAAAATTAAAACAGTTATGAATATCCGTCTTAAAGAGAATGAAACGTGAAAAGTAACGTTCATTTAAAATTTATTCAGACAAATTTGCATGCATAATTATATGCATAATGAAAATTATCTAATTGCTTGCATGTAATTATGTAGCTGTGCTAATTTGTTGGTTAGTCTCTTACCGATGCGACAACACAACGTTCCTTTTGGACGTTTATACGCATAAAGCGCTCACGCTTTCGCTGCCCTACCTCGATGGAATAAGCGTTTATATCACTGCGTGCGGGAATATCTCATTACCGCACGGCCTCGAGTGAGAAATCTCTCGCGCGTGCGGAATCGGCCATCCGTCGCACAGATGACGCGCGCGCAATAGGCCACTTTCCATGCACTTTGTAATATAAAATAGGGTGTGTAACACGTGCGGGTTGAGAATTGGACACGAGTGCGGAGTGGACGCACGAGCCGAAGGCGAGTACGATCACCCGCACTCGTGTCCAATTCTCAACTTCCCGCACTTGTTACACAAATAACTATTGTGATCACGAGTTATGACGTCACGCTGACGTCATCAATGTTCTTACAAGCGCTCACAGCCCCAAAAGGAACAGCGTAAGCAACGCTTATAAGCGCTTTGAGCGTGTAAGCGCCCAAAAGGAACGCACCCTGAATGTGCAACTACTAGTACAGTCGATCTTGTACAAGCAGAGCACTCGACATCATTTCATATACAAAAGCGAACATCACATGTTAAAAATACTGTTACACCCGTGCTGTACTCTGAAGCTGTGCACTCGTACGAGTCGTCCCTGTCACGGAAGTTGCGAATCGTCCTTAGCGACGGCGTTGTTATTGATAATTACGCTTGTCAGATACGCTCTGGGATTCCGTCACGATCGGACGTGTCTCCCGAGCTTCCTGTATTACGAGCCGCCACATTAAAGTTCCTTAAAGATCATTTCCCGAGTCTTCCTTTCTCGGGTGAGTGCCGGAGTACGCGTCGCGCGTGAGTGTGTGAGTGAGTGAGTGCGACGGACGCTCAACGAGTGTAACATTTTGGTGTAACATTCACTCCACTAGAAATGTTGCGCTCCGACAGCTTCCGCTCGCTCTCACTGCACTCCCACACACGCTCGCGCGCTCACTCACGACCCGTGGAATAAGAGAACACAGAATAGTAAAAGGAAAGGATGGTTTATTTCGTTAGTCTACAATCGTAAACGAGAACCGAAACGTCCGCTCGAGTTTCAGTCTAAAGGAAATCTGACAGGCGATAATAAAACAATAAATCCATATGTCCCGTTGTCAAGGGACGCGCTTCGACTTGAAGCTTCCGCAGAGCGAAGCCAAGTTCAGCCCTTGGGTAACGGGTGTCACGGCACGGGCGCAACACTGCCCTCCCTCTTCAAGATTGTCGTCCCGACAATCCGGAAGGGCAGCTGAATAAGCGGACGGTTCCCAGGACTCCGAGACTATCCTGCCCTACCTCGAGCTGCTGCTGCGGGTTACCGTGCTACGTCTCTACCGGGTCCTCTTCCTCAGGAAGCCCTGGTCTTCCTCCAAGACGGATTCTTGTCCTACCCCGAGCTGCTGCTGCGGGTTACCGGACTACGTCTCTTCTGGACCGACCTCTTCCTCTTCGAGTCTCCTGTCACAGCCTCTTCTGGGCGAGAGCTGGCCAGGCTCTTCCCCCTTGCCGATTACAGGACGACTCCGCTGGAACTCCACTTCATTCCGGCCCGATGCGGACCCCTTGCTTCCAGCGTTGACTCGCTCCTCTTGAAAATCTTCGGACACGGGGGGGGGGAGGGAATACTTTCGTGGACCCTGCATCTCGCAAGACTCCCCAGTCCCCGCCTCGGCATTCGCCCTACGTCCCACGGGAAAACTACGGTCAAAAACCGTAGGCGAGGCGGTCTTCTTTATAAAGACTTCAGGCAATCTCGTTGCTTCTGACACCTTTTTTGAAAGTCCTTTCGCTCTCTCTCTTTCTTTCTGCGAAAACAAACATAAAACGCAGTAACTCGGAACACAAAAATAGTTATTTTTAAACACAATTTTATTCCCTTCTATTCCTCCCCCTCTTTCTTTTCTCCATTATTCTCTTTACGCGCGTCTTTGTTTTCTAGTGGAGTTTGGAGTAAAAGCTAGAGTAGAAGTCGCTAAATATGCGGTCGAGTTCCCTTTGCTCGTTGCTGATATTCATGACGATTGCATTTTAGGCGCAGATTTTCTTAAAATGATTAACTTGGATGAAATTTTTAATCCTGTTTTTCAGTCCTCGGAATCACAAATGCAGTTGGCATGTATAGAAAAGTGTTCCAATGAAGTCCTTGTCTCCTTAAAAGAACTTTTCGATAATAATTCTCAGAACCTTGATTTGTCCCAGAAAGAACTTTTTGCTGAATTCCTTAAAAAATTTGGTGATGTGTTTTCGGAAAATATTATTGCGGGAAATTGTAATATTGTTGAACATGTCATAAATGTGCAAGACTCTCTTGCAAGATTCCTTTCCATATGAGAGGGGAGGTGGAAAAAGTTATTGAGGAAATGAGGGCACGTGAAGTGATTGAGGAATCGAATAGCCCTTGGACTTCTCCCGTGATACTAAAACGGAAAAAAGATGGAACAATAAGGTTTTGTGTAGATTTCCGTTTGCTGAACACTTTAACGGAGAAAGATTCCTATCCCCTCCCCAGAGTCGACGATATATTTGATCAACTAGCAGGTAATGTTTGGTTTTGTATTTTGGATTTGAAAAGCTGTTATTGGCAAATTAAAATTCGCCCTGAGGATAGAGAGAAGACAGCTTTTTCGCTCGGTCGTGGTCTTTGGCAATTCACGGTCATGTCTTTCGGGTTATGTAATGCCCCAGCGACTTTCGAACGCTTGATGGAAAAAGTTTTGTACGGTTTACTATTTGAAATCTGTTTAGTATATTTAGATGATGTAATAATTTTCGGAAAAACTTTCGAGGAAATGTTGGCGAATTTAAAAAAAGTATTTTTACGCTTGCAAAAAACTAATTTAAAGATTAATCTTAAGAAATGTGTATTGTTCGGAAAGAAAGTAAAGTATTTGGGTCATGTAATTTCGGCAGACGGAATCTCTACTGACCCCGAAAAGACGACCGCCGTTAAGGAATGGCCGGTCCCTCACACGAAGACTCAATTAAGGAGTTTTCTCGGGTTTTGTTCCTATTATCGGAAATTTATAAAAGGTTTTTCTTCGATAGCTAAATCTTTATATGAGTTGACGGGGGATCAGATTAAATTTATTTGGGAAGAAAAGTGTCAAAACTCTTTCAATGAATTGAAACGAATGATGTCCTCTCCTCCGGTGCTTTCTTTTCCGAAAAGAGAGGGTGAATTTATTTTGGATACCGACGCTTCCAATATGGACATTGGCGCGGTTCTATCGCAGAAGCAGGGGGGAGAGGAAAAAGTTATTGCATATTTTAGTCGAGTTCTTAATAAAGCTGAACGGAATTATTGCGTAACACGTCGTGAACTTTTAGCAATCGTGGATTCTATTAAGTTTTTTCGTCATTATCTCTTAGGACATGAATTTTTAATCCGTACGGATCATGTTTCGTTGCGTTGGCTTATGTCTTTCAGAGATCTAGATGGGCAATTAGCCCGTTGGCTGGAGAGGCTTCAGCAATACCGTTTTTCCGTCATCTATAAAAAAGGACTTTCCTATAAGAATGCTGATGGGCTGTCAAGACGGTCTTGTGAGGCATTTGGCTGTAAATACTGCGCCAAGGTGGAGAATAAAGACTCTATAACTACAACAATGGAGAAAAGAGTTGCACGCATCGAATTGGCGACGGGAAATTTAATAGATTGGCGTCTCGAACAAAGGGCAGATCCGAGTATTTCAATCATACTCCATGGTAAAGAGACTGGGGTTCGACCGTCACGTTCCGAATTTGTTTCGGGAGATATCTCTGCGCAGATTTATTGGTCATATTGTGATGCTTTAGTCCTGGAAGAGGGAATACTTTTCAAGAGATGGGAAGCTGCGAATCTTAAGTCAAGTTTTCTCCAATTAATAGTACCTCGGAAATTTATTAAGGATATTCTTAAAGAGTTTCACGACTCTTCATCTGGAGGTCATTTTGGAGTGAACAAGACTTTGGAGAAAATTCGAAAACGTTATTTTTGGGCCACCTGTAAGCAGGACGTGGAAGATTGGTGCAGGACTTGCAAAGTTTGCATCGCCAGGAAGGGTCCTTCGGGGAAAGGGAGGTCACCCTTGCAAGTTTGCAATGTTGGAGCTCCATTGGAGAGAGTACAGATGGATATTCTTGGTCCTCTTCCACAGACAAAATCCGGAAACAGATTTCTTCTTGTAATCGTAGACTGTTTTACAAAATGGGTAGAAGCTTTCCCCTTGAAGAACATGAAGGCCAGGACCGTCGCGGAGACTTTTGTAAATCAGTTCGTTTCCAGGCATGGTGTACCTGTAGAAGTTCATACCGACCAAGGGAGGAATTTTGAGTCGAAACTTTTCTCGGAATTGTTAAAACTTTTTGGGATCAAGAAAACGAGGACTACTCCTTTACATCCTCAGTCTGATGGTCAAGTGGAACGCCAACATCAGACTATAACTAACTATCTAGCGAAATATGTTTCTGAGGACCAAAAAGATTGGGATAGATGGATCTCTGTTTCTTTTGGCATACAGATCTTCGAAACATGAAACAATTGGGATGACTCCTTCTGAGTTGTATTTCGCACCTCAGATTACCATCGGATCTGTTACGGGGGAGTCCTTTAAAATTTCAAGAGGAGGAACTACCTCTAATTGCGAATTTTGCTAAAGGTTTAAAGAAAAAGTTACAAAAAATTCATCTTAGTGCGTGGCAGCAGATGAATTTAAAATCTTGTCGAATGAAGGCTCGATATGATCGGGGTGTTAGACAGGTTCTCTTTCAGGAGGGGCAGAGAGTCTGGTTTATAATCCCCGGAGGTTTAGAGGGAAGGCTCCAAAATTGCAAAGCAGTTGGGAAGGTCCTTACTTGATAAAGAAGAATCTTAGTGATGTAGTTTATTGTATTCAAAAATCTCCTCGTCATAAATGTAAGGTGGTACATTCGGATAGACTAGCTAGTTATTCTGAAAGGAGATTGGATTGAAGAGTTAGTGTAGGTCGGAGCCTGGAACGGAATATAACAGAAATTGAAATTTTATTATGTATTTGATAATTTAAAAAATGAGTTTAAATTTGGTTTTATTGTTCAAATGTGATGTTTCCTTTTACTGCGTGTAATGTTTATTTTTTTTTTCTAGTGGAAGTCGGCAGTTACGAAGAAGCGAGAAGTACGGTGGCAGAACATCGGCCGAAGACATCTTCTCGATTTCCGAAAGAAGACTGCCTCGCCCACGGTTTTTTGAATTGTGGTTTTTTTCGTGGAACGTAGAGCGAATGCTGAGGCAGGGACTTGGGGAGTCTGTTTAGACGTTGGGTCCACATGAGTTCCCCCCCTTTGTTCGAAGATTTGGAGGGACGACGAGGGAAGCCGGCAGCGGGGGAGTTTTGCCGGGGAAGCGGAGCTGGCGCAGACGTCCTGATTCACAGGGGGGAGCCTGGCCAGCTCTCTCCAGAAGAGGTTCGGGCGGGGTCTGCTGTGCGGCTACCGGGGATCAAGGAGAAACAGGGTCCGGTAACTTTGAGCAGCAGCTCGAGGAGGACAAGAAACTGTTCGGTGCCCTGGAGTTCACAATGAAGCTACTGCGAGAGACTACCCTTCCGGATTGTCGAGGGCGACAATCTTAGAAGAAAGGGGGGATAGTGTTACACCCGTGCTGTACTCTGAAGCTGTGCACTCGTACGAGTCGTCCCTGTCACGGAAGTTGCGAATCGTCCTTAGCGACAGCGTTGTTATTGATAATTACGCTTGTCAGATACGCTCTGGGATTTCGTCACGATCGGACGTGTCTCCCGAGCTTCCTGTATTACGAGCCGCCACATTAAAGTTCCTTAAAGATCATTTCCCGAGTTTTCCTTTCTCGTGTGAGTGCCGGAGTACGCGTCGCGCGTGAGTGTGTGAGTGAGTGAGTGCGACGGACGCTCAACGAGTGTAACAATACTATTGCAGCTAAAACGAAGAAAGGTATGTATTGATAGAATATGTATGTAATTGTCCATAAAGAATTTAAAAAGATTTTTATCTTTGATACTTTACAATAGATATAATCCCGTTAGTTATAATATATACTCCTATAAGAAATTATGTATTTTATAATCGTTTTTGATAGAACAATGCTGTTTTTTAATGTGAGAAATAAACTTAAAATATAAATATATAAATACTTTTAAGCTTAAGTAAGCGTTTAAAAAAATATTACTTTATTAATACTGTGACGTTGCGGCTCGCCGCATCGTCGCGGCGCCCCGCCGCCGTCACAAGACGCGGAATTTCGCGCCCAGGGACGGACCAGGGAGGCAACGGCGAGATCTCCAGGGGTCGTATTTAATCGCGTTTCCGCATTCTGATTACTTTCTTTTGTTTTTTATGCAATGTAATACGCGCGGCACCTCACCCACACCACGGCAAACCTTCGAGGGAGTATTTGGCGAAGGAAATCAAGGACGATCGATAACCAAGGAGGGGTGGCAAACGCGGAAGCAGCAGAGATCGCGGGCTGGCGAGAGCAACGCGGCAGGCGGGCGGCACATGCGGCAGCGACGGACGAGGCCGCCGATAGCGGGGCCCCGAGCGCTGGGTAGACACCCGGCTTCAGCAAATGATCTCCACAAAACATCGACCTACGGGGTGACTGATCACCGCCCCAGGGTCAAACCGGAGGCACACCGGCGAGGACCGAGTTCCGTCCGCCGCTAAGGACCAAAATTTGAGGAGTCGCACGCCGCCGAGGGACCGTTGCCCGCCCCCAAAGGATCTCGTATCGACAGCACTGCGCCGGGACACCGCGGGCTTGCAAGCTCGCGCCCGATTGGCTCACGCGCCCTCAGGAAGGGGTACCGTATCGATTCCGCAATCGAGCGGGTCTAGCGTTTTCACTCTCTGGTCGTCCGTCGGCGAGATACTAAGTTTTCTAAGATAAGCGATAGCCACCCCGAGTCGGGTATTTCGATAATTGTCTGGCGGATCGAGGATCGTGGAGGAAGGTGACGGCGAGGAGCCCAGGAGGAGGCATATCACCGGTGAGGTTGCCCGTAAATCGCGTTATGTAAAGCCACGACACCGCCCTCCGGTGCACGCTCTCGCTCGGGATAACGCATGTTAAGATCGAGTGTAATTTCGCGATCGATAACGAGAGCGAAGGGCCTCGGGATGGTATCGTGGCCGCGGAACCGTGGTACGAGCGTTATGGCGAATCCCTGGAGATCGCGATAGGCGTTAATGAGTTCGATATCGCGAGTATATTGCGTTGTCCTCGCGACCTTGGGGTACGGCCGCATACGGGCCGGTATTTCGTCAATTGCGTTACCGTTTCTTCGCGCCGGGAAATTCTTGTGTTCGAGCGTCGGTGTTAGTGTATCGATTTGTGTTCGGATCTCGTTATTACGGGTGATAATTGTGCTCTCGCGTTGAGAAACTTGCGTCCGGTATTAATTGCGTTACGTCCTATGGCGTCCCTGCTCGTGATAATCTCGAATTTTGCGTTGGAATGTCGATGGCGATGTTAATCGCGGTCGAAGGTCGTTCCCGCCGATTGATTAATTATGAGACTTGTATTCGCGTTAAGAAATTACCGGCGTTCACACGTTTCGTGCGTTTAGATGTTACTTGCGTAGTTCTTCCTGGCGTTCCGTGGTTATTAGACGCGTACTTCGAGTCAAAGGTGGTGTGGCCTTCTCCACACCTGGCGCCCAACATTATTAGCGATATCGCGACTTGCTTGGTTAAATGACTCGGCGCCTCCCCGTTGCGCCCGAGCCGAATATCTCGCGTTAAGTTAAGATATTGCGACAGAGTTTTCGTACGGTTTTCGACTCGAATTATTCATTGTGTGAGAATAGAGCCTTCAGCGTGTTTATTAGAGACTCAATTTCTTGATTTGTTTATGGAATTTATTTTCTCGACAACCAGTACTCAATAAATGTTATTTTCTTTGTTATCTGACTGAGTATGAAATTACCGTGTCACCCCGCCGAAAATCGCGCTGCCCTTCATTAACCCCGCCCGTGATTAGGTCAAGCTAGCCGATTCCACGCACCTCCACACTTCGTTTTGCGTCTCGTTTAGGTTTTCGCGATTTCGTGGACGCGAATGTACGCGTCTGGCGCCCAACATTTGGAACATTTCGTGGAGTATCGGAGGTGCGAGGAAATCACTGGAGAGGCCAACCATCCCGCTCTCCTAAGTCCTTTTGATCCGGCACACGTCCCGGAGCGGTCCGGGAGTGTAAAAAGTCGTGACAATACATATTGTAATGAGTATTGACTAAAGTCGATACTAGTACCGAGAAGGTTAAATAGTAGATATAAAATAGTATTATATTAATATTATATTAAATAGTATTATATTTAGTATTAAATTTAGTATTATATTAAATAGTATAAAATAGTATTATATTAATATAGTATTAAATAGTATTGTACAATATAAAATTAGAAAACATTATAAAATATGTAAATTAGAATTAATTTTTCTCGCTGACGTCATATGGAATTGCGACATAAAAAATGATAAATTATGTTAAATATTTTGGAAAATATATTGAAATAAATTAGTTTTATCATATGTTATTATTTGCATTTGATAATTACAAATGGTAAAATGAAAAAAATTCTTTACATTTTGAATATGATGTATTTCGTATTTTGCTACATAAAAAAACATTTCATGTAGATTAATTTAAAAAGTTTTATTTATTTATTTGTCTTAGGTTCTCTTCTTCATTTATTTTATGTAACTCGGACTTCCAACCTTTCCTTGCGCGATAAACATCTATATAATAAGATTGTATCTGTGATGAAGATGGCAAGAAATAAAAAAAGTAAACAAATTTTATTACGTCTTCAAAAAATAAAAAAATTAGCAGCAAACAGTTTTAACACAACTATCGCAGAAATGCCGAAAGTTATGCAACATTTTTTTTTTCAATATTAAGAATTTAAAAAGAAGGAAATATAAACGACACTACACAATAGAGGATAAAGCCTTCGTTTTATCATTAGCAAGAAGAGGTCCAAGACTATATAGATTTTTAACTAATATTTTTTGTCTACCCAGTACTGATACATTGAGAAAATTAATTCATAACATTCCTATTAATTGCGGTATATCAGATTGCGTTTTCGAAAATTTGCGACAAAAAGTTGAAAAATTTACTGATTATAGAGAAAAATACTGTATTTTATTATTTGACGAAATGAAAGTAAGCCCAGGACTATATTATAACAAATCAAGCAATATCATAGGAGTAGTTGATACTGTCATCAATAGAATTCCACAGTTTGCGGACCATGCTCAGGTTTGGATGATAAAAGGCATTTATGGACAAAGACCGTGGAAACAACCAGTGTCATATTTATTCTGCAAAGGCACATCTTCATGGGAGAATATTTGTTATATGTATAAAGAAATAGCTAAACGTTGCCGCAATGCTGGCCTTATAATAATTGCATCAATTTGCGATCAAGGCAGCACTAATGTAAAAGCCATAAAAACAATAATATTTGACACAAAAAGACAAGTACAAACAGAGGCAGAAAAAGCAAATAATATTATAATCATAGAGGATATGAAAATAATTCTTTTGTTTGATCCTCCTCACCTACTTAAATGCATACGAAACAACCTATTAACTAAAGATTGCAAATATATATTAGAAAATGAGTCGAGAGTAGCTAAATGATCGGATATAATACAAACTTATACTATAGATAAAAGTAGAGGCTGTGATGGTTTTCTAGAAAAAATTAAAGATCACCATGTAATACCGGAGAAAATAAAAAAAATGAAGGTACGTTGTTGTACCCAGGTATTTTCTAACACGTACGCTAAAGTAATGTTACTGTACAGTAAACAGGAAATGGAAAGCAAATGCAAAACATGTAAATTGTCTCGCGATGCAATTAATACTGCCAGTTTTCTGAAACTTTTTAATACGTTATTTGATAGTATAAATGGTGGAATTAATATGAAAGACAGAAGTATAGATAATAAGACTATGACATTTACCACAACAGTTGACTCTACATATGATAATATAATATATGGAACTCAGCTATCACATTTTTACAAAATATGCAATTTCAAAAAAAGAAGGCACATGATAAATCCAAACCTGAGGTATTAAATAATTTTGTACACACATTGCGTGGGTTCAAATTATTAAGAAAATATTTACAAGAAATAGGCTTTCTTAGTTTTGCTATCCGTGAGTTCAATCAAGATCTACTAGAAAACTTTTTTGGCCAAATGCGTCAGCATGGGGGAAGAAATAATAACTCAACTTATACGAATTTTGGATATTATTATAGATCTTTAATGCTAAATTCTTGTACACAAAATGCATTACGTGGAAGTAATTGTGAGCAAGCTGATATGCAGAATTTAATTGATATGCTCACAATACCTGCTTTCAATACTATACAAGAAGCTAATCATAAATATATTATTCCTGACGAAAATATACAAGAGCTATTTAATAATACTGTGATAGAAAATATAATAAATAATATTATTGATAAAACTTTATCAACAGTTAGAGGCTGTGAAACTTGCTGTGAAATTTTATCAAATGAGAAAGAAAGTATTACAGAATATATAAAAAATATAACTGCCTTAACTGATTATTTTATTAATAATTATTTTTATATTACAGGAATATTAAAGAATATAAAAAACAATATTAAATTATATAATTTAAGTTGTATAAACTGTGTTAGGGATTCCCGCAATTTGTTAGCGTAAAATTGTATCTGTCCGTCTTATAAATTGCGATATACTTTTCCTCGTTTCTATCGCTCACGTGAGACATGTATAAGTTCGGAAACGCCGGAGGGAGCCGAGCCGCGCCGAAGGCGAGCGCGCGTTAGCATATCCCCACGCGGCTCGCCTGACAACCGTCCTCCTCCCAACGAACCTGCCGCGCCGGCGTATTTAAGCCGGCGCGCACAGTGGGAAATTCCGTGCTGTTTTTGGACAAAATTCTCGTGACAGCACAATTTTTAAGATATCCCGTTGATTTTTTTTTTTAAATGCTCAGGAAGACTTGTGCATTAATGCAGTACTGCGGAAATATATTTGTCGCACAACGAAAATTGTTAAACATAGAGTGCAATCCAGTAAATATGAAATTCATGCAAAAAACGGTAATCCCTTCATAGACACAAGCTTCTAGGGTATAGTTTAACCGAGATGGATATCATTTTAACTATGTTTCAAGTCGCTGATAACAAATTTAAGCTTTAAATTTCAAAATTAATTTGTTTAAACAAATTATCTCAAAGTAAGATGTTTTATAAATTTTTATTTAAAAATCTGTGGATACAATTACATAGAAAAAACATAATAGGCCTTCAAAGTAATATCTTTTAAATCCAAATTGTTAATAATAATTTACAATTATTTTTTTAACTTAAAATATAATATCTTCTATATCTTTATTTAAAGGAATTAACGGAAGATTATCAAGCGAAATGAATATAATTTTCATGATTTTTGATAGCTGATTACGAATTCAATCTCAGAATTGCAAAATTAATTTGTTTAAACAAATTTATTTAAACAAATTATCTGAAAATAATATTTTTTATGAATATTTATTTCAAAATTATTCTGCAGATGAAATTACATAGAAAAAATAGTAAAAGCCTTCGAAGTAACACCTTGTGGATCTAAATTGTTAATAATAAAGGTTGATTATTTTTTTATAATATCTTTTATTTAGTATTACACAATAAATATATATTTGTATAATTTTCTCTGAGTTTTTGTTTAATGATAATAGTAATTTTCTTTTATGATTGACTGTCTTTGGTTATCGTTTTTAATATTAAAAGATATAAGCCCCTTAACCGCGTCAAGGTAACAGTAATGTGATTTTATGCGTTTTTAATTTTTTTAATTTTTTTAATTTTAATTTTTAATTTTAAGAGACTTATATCAGAAATGCTACACATCAAGGAACAAAAAAACGGAATCAATTCTAATACAGACACAGAATTTCTCGATGACTCATATTGTAGTGTACTTGACGAGCTAGCCAATAACAAGAACTTCAACTAATTTTCGGTTTATGTATACATTGTTATTTGTTTATAACTCTGTTCGTCCCGACAATCCGCGCAGTCATTTGACATCCGTAACACGAGAAAGAGCATTACATCGCAAATTATACATCCTGACAGATACATGTAAGTTTTAACGGATTTCATACTTACGACAATCAATTCAGTTAATTACATACCTACGATCTCCTTTCAGAAAATCTCTGTAACTACGAATACCTATACCATGCCTTTCGAAGTCAAATACTCATATTTATGCCAAATTTTGTGGGAGAATAATTATGCAAATAAAGCTGAAAAACCTGATTTGCTCGTACAAAAATTGAAGTCGATTTATGAATTTACTGAAGCTAAAGAGAAATATCTCAGAAGACAAATAGTAACAATTTTTCTGACCCAGTTTACAAAAAAATGGAAGAGTGTTTCCCGTAAGATACATACATTTAAATCTAGATACACAGTCATTTTACAAAAAGATTTTATAGTAAACTTTGAAGAACTTGAATCTACGAATCCGAATCTATCACAAAATCGAAAACTAAATGAGTCTACAGATGGTTTAATTATTGAAGGAAGAGTAGGTAGACCACGTTTATCTTTTGAAGAAGGCTCTAATAAAACTAAGATTAGACGTGCAAAAGAACTGGCCTCAAAGCATACTTATGAGGAATTGCGTATGGCTTTAGCAATAAAACAAAAAGAATTTTCTGCGGAAAGTGAATCAGAAACAGAGGCCGAGAAGAGTAATTTAAGTAAACACGAAAGAAATGAAGTCTTGGCTATGTTTATGGATGGACGATTTTCAAAGCAGACTTACACAAAAATAAGAGCTCACAATTTAAAAATGATTGGAAGTAAGCTGTATCCTCCTTACTATGAAATAGCTAGAGCTAAGCAAGATTGCTATCCTGACAACATTGAAATCACTGATTTAGGAGCAAACGTGGACTTGATTTCTCTGTTAGAATGTACGGTTCGAAGAATTCTGACAATTGTAGACGAAACAGAAGTTCAAAATTTGCAGGAAAAAAAATTGACATTTCTAGGCAAATGGGGCATGGACGGAGCTTCTGGACAGCAAACTACGAGACAACGATGGACCTCAGAAACCAATGATTCTTTTAATAATTTAATACAGACAGATGATGATATCATGGCAGATTCTTCTGATGAAGCTGTATTTATTACATGTTTTGTGCCACTACAGTTGAGAGTTGGTGATAAAATTCTATGGACTAATAAAAAACCTAATTCGGTACTTTATATTGCCGCCCAATTAATTTTCAATTTATTAAAGAAACTAATAAATTGATAGAAGAAAACTACAGATATTACAATAAAATTTTAGATAAAATAGAAACTTTCTGTTTGGATTTCAAGGATATGTCTTTCGATATCAAATTTGATATGAAGTGCACAATGCTTGATGGTAAAGCGTGTAACGCTATAACAGATCAGAGATCATATGCTAGCTGCAATATTTGTGGTGCTACTCCAAGTAATATGAACAACATTGCAATGGTATTGAGTCTCCCAAGTAAGGAAAAATTTTATAAGTTAGGTGGTGACCGGATCACCGATGAATGATGAAAATAAATTATTAGCCACTTACTACTTGGGCTGAATTTACGGTCGCCACTGTATTTTCAGGCTCAAATACAGAAACCTTAATGGTATGCGTCGCCCCGTCCTTCCTCTCAGCTCGATGATCGCCGTCTTTTACGTCGCGGACGTGTTCAAGGCCGTCGGCCACGCCCTGGTATTGCGTTGCGTAATTCACGGATTTCGGTATAGGACTCGCACTGGGGTCGCAAATAATCACTCTTTTTGTTTATTATAAACAAATAACAATTTAATATTCCACAGTTTACAGTTTGTCCGTCATCGCGGTATCACTCGCTCGCGTTATCAATCGCCACGAGGTTTATCTAACTCGAATGTCCACGATACAGAGCTTAATTACGACTATCAGTCGTTTCGCAATCAAGAACGTGCTCGTTCGCTAATGATGTAATGTCGCGTTTTTATTAGGCCGTCGCGAAATGAGCCTTCTCGAATTGAGTAATTTAATGCGTAACCGTATTCACGATTCAACGCCTCTATATTCGCACCGAATATTCGCACTTGTCGTAGGCGATCACGGGATAAGTAAACGGTATCGAGATTTTTCGCGTTCCCGTCGAAACGTGTTCACGCCTCGATATTCTCACGTAGACTGTCCGGGAGAAACGGTTCTAGTTCCCCCACTTTGGTTTCTGACGCAGGCGCGCCGCTTCCCATTTCGGCGGGAATGACTCGGTATTGCGCGCCTTTCCCTCTCATCCAATCGTATCGCTCGCTGTAGAACGACACGATCCTACTATTAACGGCACATTGCCCTTGAAAGCTGAACCGCTGTGATTGGTTCAGCTCGTTCGGATCGGAGAAACTGTAGTCGGATTGGACGGCGGACAAGGGCTCTCGCTACGACCTTGGCGATGCGGCAACCAATGCCAGCCGTCGCAACGGGCACAAAGTGCACCTTCGCGGCTAGTCACTCGGAACGGTTCCGAGTGACCTGGTATGGTCATTTTGACGTTCCTGGACATTGCAGGTAAGTAATCTATTCACCGGAATCAATTTTTATACTTCCCCTTTCTTTTCAGGTACCCGCGTCTCATAGGATCGTCTCGCCCAATCAACGGACGTTATCGGCTTACCAGTAATCACAACGTCGGTAAACATAAGGTAATACATGACATGCATAAAAATATAATAAAACTTAATTCTCTCGACAGGGAAACATAAAGTAATAATGATAATATGAAATTTACGCGTCCCGACATTATCTCGCTTCGCAGAGCCATTCTGGCTTCCCATTGGTCGGTTTTCCGCGATCACGTAAAAAGGTTGCGCCTCGCGCTCTCATTGGCTCTGGGCCTCGCAAAATCATAAACTAGTCTGAAAACTTGCAAAAATAACTCAAAATGCCAGGAATCGTTCCTATTGGCCATCGCTGCGTCGAGAATGTTTACTACTGTCAAATCTATCGAAATAACGCTAATCTCAATAAAATCGACTGGGTCGCTGCCCATTGGTCGTTTCCGGTCGACATGATTGTTTTGCTGTCAAAACCGTTTGGCGTTAATGTAATGAATGCGAAACCGTCCTACTCGAACCCTATTGGTCCATACTTGTGAAACTTATCTCTACGGCTCGTCATTCGTCTACGATCACTCTTGGATCGATCTCGATACTTAGCAATAAAATATATAATGTGTAGAGCGTAAAAATTAATGTAACTGTCTGTACGTCTGGAAAGGATAATATTATGGGAATAAAGATTATTAACGTTACAACTATGTATTCCTTTAGCTGCATGATTCTGATTAATTGTTCTAAGTTAAGTAATACGGTTCTGCTTTCACCCGGTGTGAATGGGCTAGTAACAATATGCATATGATTGCTATTGCAAACAAAATGAAAATAAATGCTAAAACTATGATACGGAACTTATCCGAATTCGTCTCTTATGAAATTATGACCTTGGCCTCTTATTGGCTCTTTTCTCTACTTTTGTGACTCTAATGACTCTAATGTTTGAATTATGGATTTTCGGTGTAGGGATTACTGGGATTGGTCAATGTGCATGTTTGTAATTTAATGTAGTCTCGTTTCGACGTCAGTCGTGTTTTAATCTGTCTCTTATACATAAACTTCGCTCGCTTACGCCTATTCGCGCATTCACTCCCACACTTCTGATAAAATTCTCTGAATATAATACTCTCGTGCTCATTGGCACTAGTCGCTATCAGTTAATAGAATTAAACAATAAAATCAAAAATAAAATGATAAAATTCAATCAAAACTTGCTCTTTCTCGCTCGGAGACTATCTTTGGCATGCGTTACAATATTTCACGAATAAAGTAAATTAAAATGAAAATATAAATCAAAAATAACAATACACACGAATAAATCATATAAAAAGGTTTGATATAATGTCAACAGTCACGGCTCACAGTTCCGTGTACTGTGATTGGCTCAGAGGCACCGTCGCCTCGATCACCTCCTCCGCTGCTGGGGATTGGCTCGTAGCTGCGACGACAACCTCGCCTGGTCCAGCGGGCTGTACTGCTCCCTCCTCTAGGACTAATGCCTCTGCTACACCCTCTGGGATCAGCTGGAGGATCTGCGCGACCTCGGTGTCCTCCTCGATGGTTGGCTCCTCCTGATTGGCCACCTGTGTCAGGGGCCTCGTCGGCTCCGTCGCGCCCGTCCTCGGCACCTCAACCCTCTGCTCAGTCATCGGGTCTGCGAAGTCCGCTGTGGCACAACTGGAACTCGACGTTGGAACGAGTGACTTGTCACCCGGTTCCAAGGTTTCCCTGTTCTACACAGCTGGATACGTTTTATGGAATATGTCCTGCATATTGCGTACAATTTAGATTTTAAAAAGGGAACAGCAAGAGGAAATGATAAAGAGTTGAAGAAAGCTAGAAAAACAGAAATTCAAAAATCTTTGAAGACTGAACTACAATTGTCTGTTGACATTGTGAAACAAGGCTCTGGAACAACAAATACTGGAAATGTTGGTCGAGCCTTTTTTCAACAAACCGAACGTGTATCTGAATTAATTGGAGTAGATAAAGATTTATTAATGAGGATGCACGCTATTCTTCAAATTATATCGTGTGGACAAGAAATTGATTTGGTAAGATTCAAAGAGTATTGTATCAATACAGCAAAAAAATGTGCAGAGCTTTATTCATGGTATAAAATGCCACTATCAGTACATAAAGTTTTAATCCATGGATGTGATATAATGAGGGCATTGAATGCTCCTATGATTTGGTTCTCGGAAGAACCTCAAGAATCAAATAACAAAGTTTTCCGAAAAGCACGCTCCGAACATAGTAGAATGTACCAAAGAAGTGCAACTAACAAGGATATAATTCATTATGCATTAGTATCATCTGATCCAGTGATTAGTTCATTGAGAGAGATAGAATCAAAAAAGGTTCAAGAATTGACTTTTGAAGCAGAACAATTTTTGACAAGTAAAAATTAAAAACGCATAAAATCACAAAAAACCCCTCTTATTACTGTTACTTTGACGCGGTATTTATTGTGTAATACTAAATAAAAGTTGACTGCATACTTGCGAAATGACTATAGACATTCACATATATATAATTTTACATTTTACAATAGACTCCCTCCTCCTAAATCCAACATCTTGACAGACGTGTGGTGACATGTTTGGAATGACACTTTAATGGATCCCACCATCAAGCACGGCGGTCGCCCGCCTAACAGTATCCCGCCATCGTGACCTGATAGCTGCACCTCGTACAGCGGTCTCCATATCAGCGTGGAGAAGCTGCCCGATGGCGTCCGTCCAACGGCAGAGAGACCTCCCTCTTCTTCGCTTCCCATCCGGCTTACCCTGCACAATTAGCTTCTCCA
This sequence comes from Temnothorax longispinosus, assembly GCF_030848805.1. Classification (NCBI taxonomy): domain Eukaryota; kingdom Metazoa; phylum Arthropoda; class Insecta; order Hymenoptera; family Formicidae; genus Temnothorax; species Temnothorax longispinosus. The sequence goes on along the minus strand of NC_092360.1, from coordinate 17,603,878 downwards.
TATTGTCGCTTCTTGTGATGTGCCCGAAAAATTTCAATATGCGAGAGTATACCAGACTCGACAGCCGTTGCCTAGGCTTTATCTCAGCGAGGATGGACATGTTGGTCCTCCGCGCCGTCCAGGGTATCCTGAGCATTCTCCTCCAGCACCACATTTCGAATGCGTCTACCCGACGGCGGTCAGTCGCGCGTAGTGTCCACGTTTCGGCCGCATAACCAAACACAGAAAAGACAAGCGCATGGACCAAGTTGATCTTGGTGTTACGCGTTATATTACTGTTCTTCCACACAGGTGTGAGTTGGGACATGGCGGTTCTACCCAGCTGTATTCTTCGGCGTATCTCGGCTTCGCAGCATCCTCTGTTGTTGATAACGGCGCCCAGGTATACGAAGTGATCCACTACCTCGTATTCGCCAACCGAAAGTGTACCTGGTTGGTTATCATTCTCACGGTCAACAATCATGACCTTCGTCTTCTGGGTGTTGATCTCGAGTCCACATTCTAGGCTAATACGTTCTAGTCTCTCCATTAAGGCCACGAGTTCCTCTTTGCTGCGTGCCAGCAAAATCGTGTCGTCTGTGAACCTGAGGTTGGAGATTTTCTTTCCTCCTATCACAACTCCGTTCTCCCAACCATCCAATACCAAGCGCATAATACTCTCGCTGTAGAGATTGAACAGTAGCGGAGAGAGAACACAGCCCTGCCTAACGCCTTTTCTGATTTTGCATTCAGAAGACAAGTGCTTATCAATTCTGACCACGGCGGTACTATTCTCGTACAAACTTTTAATCAGGCATACAATATGTCCAGGTATGCCCATTTCTAACAGAATCGGCCATAGTTTATGCCATTTAACCTTATCGAAGGCCTTAACATAATCTACGATGCAGATGTACATTGGCGTGTAGTATTCCCTGGCTTTTTCTATTAGTTGACGTAAATTTAGTATTTGTTCTCTCGTGCCTCGTCCCTTTACAAATCCAGCTTGTTCCAATTTGCCAATTTGCAAAAGCTTGTAATCTGGCTTGTACAATAGACTCACAGATACTTATTTATATACAATTTTATTATTCATATACAAGGTTTAATTTGAATGCTCTCATGTGAGATGTGACTCCAGACGGCTTTGTCATTTACTATCGAGAAATGGCTTTTTAATTTATACTTTTTAATTTATTTATTTTTTACTGTATTACTTTTTAACATGTTAATTTTTACTTTGCGCGATTCTATGTAATTTTTAATTTAAAACGGCTGAAGAAGACCCTGTGCGGTTGAAACGTTCCGTTGTATATAAGTATGTTTATTAAATTTACTTTAAATTGACATCTACGTGTTTGCTCGATTGTTGGCCTCTATTCCTATTTATTTTGACATACGAGCGTTTCTTTATTTATCTACTAAATAAAAAATATTATAAAAAAATAATCAACCTTTATTATTAACAATTTAGATCTACAAGGTGTTACTTCGAAGGCTTTTTCTATTTTTTCTATGTAATTCCATCTGCAGAATGATTTTGAAATGAATATTCATAAGAAATATTATTTTCAGATAATTTGTTTAAATAAATTTGTTTAAACAAATTAATTTTGCAATTTTGAGGTTGAATTCGTAATCAGCTATCAAAAATCATGAAAATTATACTCATTTCGCTTGATGATCTTCCGTTAATTCCTTTAAATAAAGATATAGGAGATATTACACTTTAGGTTAAAAAAATAATCGTAAATTATTATTAACAATTTGGATCTAAAAGATATTACTTTGAAGGCCTACTATGTTTTTTCTATGTAATTGTATCCACAGATTTTGAAATGAAAATTTATAAAACATCTTACTTTGAGATAATTTGTTTAAACAAATTAATTTTGAAATTTAAAGCTTGAATTTGTTATCAGCGACTTGAAACATAGTTAAAATAATATCCATCTCGGTTAAACTATACCCTAGAAGCTTGTGTCTATGAAGGGATTACCGTTTTTTGCATGAATTTCATATTTACTGGATTGCACTCTATGTTTAACAATTTTCGTTGTGCGACAAATATATTTCCGCAGTACTGCATTAATGCACAAGTCTTCCTGAGCATTTAAAAAAAAAAATCAACGGGATATCTTAAATATTGTGCTGTCACAAGAATTTTGTCCAAAAACAGCACGGAATTTCCCACTGTGCGGCGCGGCGCTCCGACAGGAGCCGGCATTTCGTCTTCACGATAGCGCTCCGCTGTTCCCGATAAAGCCTAACGTCCAAACTCCCAGGGCGACACACCAAACGAGGTCCGGTGCTCCGAGTCTCGACTGAGGGCTCTCAGGTGTCCCCGAACTCCAGCCTACCAAAGCCCGACGATCACGATTCCGCGGGGTCGAGAACGCTCGTCCTCGCAGCGAGCCCTCTCGCTGTCGTGATCCCGGGACTTCGCCTCCTGCCGTATATTCCAACCGCGTTTCATTCCGCGCCGATTGCATCGGCGCCACCGGTTTTCGTATATACCGCATTTCTGTTCGCACCTTCTGTAAGACCGCGCTCCGTGAGTCCGTTAGATCGCGCCAAAGCGCATTCACACTACCATTGTCTATACATACCGCGTTCCGTCAATTTGTATCTATTATATCGAATAAACGTTGTTATCGTATTTTACCAGCTAATTATTGTCTCGTGGCCTTCCATTCAATCTTTTGACCCGGCGAGCTAGTCCGCATTCAACTACAAGCTTCGGTCGTTGCACAATCGAAAACACAACGCGAAGCCGCACGTGAGATCTCGCGTCTTCTCTGGACGGATCCGGCGTTCCGTTCGGCGTACTCACTACGCACCCGAACAGACTGTGAATACAAACATATTCAAAATTATATTTTAAATACATATATTCCAGGATGTATAACGCGTAATACAAAAGCAATTAATAATATTTTAAAGGGCTTTAGGATTCCACTAACATAAACGAGTAAATTGCATGATTTAGCATATGCATACTATAATACACATAAAAGTTTTAATAAATAATAATGTATATATTTTTTTTATTTTTATGTTGTTACATAAATATATTGTTTTTAACCCTCGGTTGTCACACGAGATCAAAAACCCCAATTTTCAAACAGCTGCATGCTGTCCAAAAACAAAGTTTAAACATTGTAGATCAATATATTATAAAAAATTCACTTTTTAAATGTTTAAAAAAATTCTTAAAAATATTCAAAAAAGAGGTGCGACAACCAAGGGTTAATATATTTATTTTTATATTGTCTCTAATATATCTATTTCTATATTTCTTGTGAATAAATATTAATTATTTAAATATAAAATTTACTGAGGCTTCCGTTTCCGGTGCGTTAGAGAGTGACAGGGCAGAGTTTTTCGGCGGTGTGTGAGATGGAAGGTGTTGGTGAGAGTGAGAGAGTGAGAGGGAGAGAGTGGAGGAGCGAGAGTGTGTGTGGTAGTGGAGGGAAGGTACGAACAGGAAGGATAAGAGATAGAAAGGGTTCGGAAAACGTACGTGTGTGAGCGGGTTGGGCAGGGAGCACGCGAGGCGCTAACAGAGGAAAGCGTACGCGAGAGCGGGTCAGGCAGGGAGCACGCGAAGAGTTAAGAGGGGAGAGCGTTGAGCGGTGAGCGGCCGCGGACGAGGAGAGCGTGAGTATAGGTGACGGACGGGTAGCGAGAGAGTCGGGAATCGGCATTGAGAGAATGATCGGGAGGATGGGGTACGATGAGAAAGGAGGGGGAGCGGGGGGCCAGAGAGCAAGAAGCGGGAATGTCAGCAGTGTCGGGAGTAATGGGGAAACAAAGAGGAAAAGGGAGAATGCGGAACTGCAGGGGCTGGGGGACGAGAAGGAGGGTAGGAAATTTAAAAAGCCCGCCGAGGCTGTGGGTTGGGAGGAGAAGGAGAGGAGTGAGTCGAGGGGGGAGATGAGGGGGTGGAGGGATGAAATGAAGGAGGTGATGAAGGATCTGAAGGAGGTGAAAGGGTGGAGGGAGGAATTGAGACAGATGATGGAAGAGATGATGGAAGGTTTTAAAGAGCAGGGGAGGTTGATGAGAAAGGAGGTGGAGGAGTTGAGAAGAGAGGAGAGGGAGAGGGAGGGGAAATGGAATGAAGAGAAGGAGAAGTTGATGAGTGCCATAAAAGGGCTGGAAAAGAAGGTGGAGGAGCTGGAAAGAGATAAAGAGGGGGAAGGAAAAGGGGGTGGGGGGGAGGAGAAGATAAAATTAGAGAGCTTGAGAGGAGGATGGAAAAGAAGGAACGGGAGGAGAGGAGAAAGGATGTAATAATCAGAGGGCTAGAGGTTAAAGAAGGAAGGAGGAGGGAGGCGGTGGAGGAGGTGCTAAAGGCCATAGGAGTGAGAGGAAACATTGAGGAGATCAAGAGAGTGGCCGGGGATAGAGAGAAGGATAGAGAAATGGTAATGGTAAGAATGAGGAGTGAGGAGCAGAGAGAAGAAATCATGAAGAGAAAGAGAGAGCTGAAGGGAAGGAAGGAGAGGATTATGGAAGACTGGACATGGAAAGAGAGAAAGATGAGGTGAAAGCTGGAGGAAATCGCGAGATTGGAGGAGAGAAGAGAAAGGAGGGTGAGAATAGGATACGGAAAGCTATGGATAGATGAGCAATACTGGAAATGAAATGAAAAGGAGGAGGTTTTAAGGAATGGGAGGGGGAACGAAGAAGAGAAAAAGAGAGGGGAGAGAAAAGAGAGGGAACAGAATAGCTCGTCACTAAACCCAATGTTCGTCAGGAGGAAAGCCAGCCCGAGGAGGACGAGTATGCCACTACCAAGTTGGGGAATAAGTGTAAGCAGGACAAGAGGAAGGAGAGAGGGGAGAAGAGAGGGAGGAAAGGGGAGCGGGAGGGAAGAAGGGAATGGAACGTAACTTTTTGGAATGTGGCCGGGCTAGAGAATGAAGACAGTGAGTTTTGGATAGGGCTGAAGGAATGGGATGTGATGGTGCTGTTGGAAACATGGCTGGATGATAAAGGGTGGAAAAGAATCAAGGAGAGGCTGCCGGGAGGGTATGAATGGGGAATGCAAACGGCGAAGAGAGAGAACAAGAAGGGAAGGGCGAAGGGAGGAATGGTCATGGGTATAAGGAAGGAGTTGGCGGAGAAGGAGGAAAGGATTGTGGGGGCAGGAGAGGGGATCATGACAGGCAGGGTGAGGGTGGGGGAGGAGAGATGGAGGATAGTGGGAGTCTACGTTGGAGAAGGCATGGAGAAGGCCTTGAGTGGCTGGAGAGGTGGGTGGAGGACAAAGAGGCGGGAGTTAGAGTGTTGATGGGAGAGGATTTCAACGCGAGAACAGGGGAGGAAGGAGGTGAGTTGGAAGGGGTGGAAGGAGCGGAAGGGAGAGGGGGGCAAGGAGAGAGACGATCAAAGGACCGGACTATTAATGGGGAAGGTAGGCTGATGCTGGACTTTCTGGGAGAAAGAGGGTGGTGCATCTTCAACGGGAACACAAGAGGAGACGAAGAGGGAGAGTTTACATATATCGGAGGAAGGGGGAGCACAGTGATTGATTATATAATTGGGGAGGGAGAGACAAAGGACAGAGTAGAAAAGATGAGGATAGGGGACAGGGTAGACTCCGACCACCAACCGGTGGAAGTATGGCTGAAAGGAGAATGGAGAAGCGGGAAAGGGCACAAAGGTGGAGAAAGAGTATGGAGGGGGGTATGGAACGAAGAAGGGAGAGAAATGTTCAAGCGGAAGCTAGGGGTGGAGCTGGGGGAGAGGGGGCTAGAAGAGGAATGGGAGGAGGTGGAGAGGAGGGTGAAGGGAGCAATGAAAGAGACAGAGGAGGAGCTGAATAAGAAGGAAAAGAGAAAAATGGGCTGGTGGGATATAGAGTGTCTGGAGAAAAAGAGGGAGGCAAGAGAGGAATTGAGGAGGTGGAGAAGGAAAGGTGGGAGGGCAGAAGAATACAAAAGATCGAAGCAAGAGTTCAGAGAGCTGTGCAAGAGGAAAAAGAAGGAGGAGAACGAGAGGTGGGAAAAAAGGGCGGCGGAAGTGAGCAGAGAAAGTGAAGTGTGGGAGATAGTTAATAGAGAGGAGGAAGAGGAGGAAAGTGATGGAAGGGATAGAGATGGCGGAGTGGAAGGAACATTTCATGAGGCTGCTCGGGGGGGGGTGGAAAGCAGGGTTGTCAAAGAAGGAAGGGAAATGAGGCGGGAGGGTGAGGGAGGCGAGGAGGAAATAAGTAAGGAGGAAGTGAGAAGAACCCTAAAAAAGTTGAAAGAAAGGAAGGCGGCAGGGGTGGATAGTATTCCGAGTGAGGTGTGGAAGCACGGGGGGGAAGAGTTAGAGGATTGGATGAGAGGGTTTTGCAATAAAGTGTGGAGGGGAGGGGGGTGGCCGGAGAGCTGGAAGGAGAAAGTGATTGTGCCCATAGCGAAGAAGGGAGAGGGGGAGAGGGTGGAAGACTACAGAGGGGTCACCCTGTTATCCACCCTATATAAGATATACGTGGCGGTGTTAGCGGAAAGACTGAGGGAAGAAGTGGAGGGTAAGGGGATCATTCCGCCGAGTCAAACGGGATTCAGGAAGAGGATGGGGACGGTGGACAACATTTATGTGCTTAATTATCTAGTGAACAAACAACTGGAGAAAAAAAGGGGAAAAGTGGTGGCGTTGTTTGTGGATCTAAAGGCGGCCTTTGACTTGGTAGATAGGGAGGTGTTAATTGGGGCGTTGAGAGAGAGGGGGGTTAGAAAGGGTCTGGTAGAGAGGATAGAGAAAGTGCTGAGAGAGACGAGAAGTAGGGTTAGAGTGGGTGAGAGTTTCTGGACAGCAAGAGAGGTAAGACAGGGGTGCCCGCTGAGTCCGCTACTGTTTATTATATTGTTGGCGGACTTGGAGGAGGAGATGAAGAAGGTCAAGTGGGGAGGAATCAAGTTGGGAGAAGGAAGGGTGTATGATTTAAAGTATGCGGATGACATGGTGCTACTGGCGGAGGGAGAGGATGAAATGAGAAGTATGATGGAAAGGCTGGAGAGATACCTGGATAAGAAGAGGTTGGAGCTTAATGCGGAGAAAACCAAGATCATGAGGTTTAGAAAAGGAGGAAGAAGAATGGTGAAAAGAGACTGGTGGTGGAAAAGAAGAGAAGTGGAGGAGGTGAAAGAGTTCAGATACTTAGGATATACGTTGCAAAGGAATGGAGGGCAAGAGGTGCACGTGAAGGAAAGGGTCAAGAAGGCGGCGGCGGTCATGGGGCAAGTCTGGGGGATAGGGAAGAGGAGATTCGGGAAGGATTGGAGGAGAAGGCTTTGGTTATTTGACAAGTTGGTTTGGACGGTAATGGGATATGGGGTGGAAATATGGGGATGGGAAGAAAGGGAGGAGATGGAGAGACTGGAAGAAAGATACTTGAGATGGGTGTTGGGAGTAGACAGGAGGACGCCGGGATACCTGGTGAGGGAGGAACTACAGAGAGAAAAACTGAGAGGCAGGGCAGGCAGGAGGGTGTGGGGGTTTGGAAGGAGGCTGGAGGAGGGTGGAAGTGAGCTGGCGAGACGGTGCTGGGAGGAAGTGAAGGAGAGATCAAGGAGAAGAGGGAGGCTCTCGGATTGGGAAGAGGGCAGAAAGAAGTATCTGAGCGACAGAGGCTTGTGAGAGGAGAGAGAGGGGGAGAGAAAGGGTGGGGAAGAGGCAAGATTGGAGGAGATGGTGAAGTGGGAAAGAGAGGTACAAAGAGCGGAGAGATGGGAGAATAAAGGAGTCCAGATACAGTAAATGGTACAAGGAAGTGAAAGAGGAAAGGATACCGGAGTATTTAAAGAAAAGGTGGGGGGAAAGGGCAGGTGGAACAGAGTGGCGAGATTTAGACTGGGGAATGAAATGAGGAAGGGAAGATACTGGGAGGAGGAGGAGAAAAGGATATGCAGATTGTGCGAAGGAGATGAGGAGACATGGGAACATACGTGGGAACGGTGTAAGGAGTGGGACGGGGGAGGGGGGGTTGGCAGGAGGCAAGGAGATAGGTACTGGGAGAGAGGGGGGAGGGAGAATGGTGGATGAGGGAGATCGAGAAAAACAGATGCAGGAGGAAATACATGGAAGGGCTATAGGGTGAGGGGTGTGATTGAGGTGAAGGAGAATGAGGGTGAGAATGTGTGATAAGCCGATTAGAAGAAATGGGAGCGGGTTGATAAAAATACACGAGGACAAATCAGTGGAAACGAGAGATAGGGAGAGAGAAGAGAGAGAGGAGAAAATAGAGGAGAGGTTACGTAGGAGTACAAAGAGATCGGAGGATGAGGAGATATCGAAGGAGATGGAGAATAAGATGCTCGTCGAAGATGAGTCCGAAGAGGAGAAGGAGGAAGGAGGAAAGAGGGCTTGGGCTAAATAAGAAGAGGAGGGAGGGAGGGGAGTGAAGTCTGAGGGCGGGGACAAAGCTGAAGCGGAGGAAGAAGAAGAGGAAAAGGGCCACGGAGAGACGAAGCGTAGGAAGAGGAAGAGAAAAACGACCACAGGGAGCGGAAGCGGACGTGTAAGAAGAGGAGGTGGACTTCGGGGATTTGATCTATGTCTATGTTTATGTTTGGAAGCTAGAGTGAATGTTATGTAAATGTACGAGGTTTGGAAACGTTCCTCGGATAAAACGCCTTGTAAACTCTAAAGGGAAAGACAATAAATAATACAATACAATATAAAATTTACTTTGTAATGTTTTTTTTTCTTTTCAGCTGTACATTCTATTTATATTTGCTTAATCGGTCTAGAAATTATATTATGTTATTAATAATATAGGATAAATGTGACAAATCTGAATAGAATGTATAGTTTATTTTTTTAATTAGCATAATAAGCTGCTATGGAAGAATTATATATATATATATATATATATATATATAAACTTTTGATTCTTACAGAAAAGCGACACGTTAATTGGCTACCGCGTCGCTTCTTGCCGCGCGGCAAGCGTTTCCGCGTCCTGTAGACAGAAGCCATAAGATCCGGCTACGAGTTTTCCCCCGCCTTCGTAGATGGCGCTAAAACTAGGCGTCCGTGTTTAGTACACGGTAGCTTGGAGCCCCTGGCAGTCGCTCGAAGGAGGCTCACACGAACGGACGTATCCAAATAGTCTCTCGTAACAAACGGGCACTTAGCCGCGGATACATATAGCGCGAATAATATCTTAACGTGAAACAAGTCTTGTAAATTCGAATAGCAGTATTGGTCATCGGGATTGTAAGGCTATCCTAAAACAGAAAGTGATTGTATTATGACCTATGAATAAAAGATCAATAATTTACAATTAACCAAAAGTGTCAATTAGTGAATACTTACCTGATACTTACCTGATCCTTTGATATCGGCGAACTGTGGTCCAGCGGTGATCTATATCCCCGCTTGAGCCTCGACCCCCGCACGACCACAGAAGGGGGGGATTATGGGCTGGAACCTCTGTGGAGAGGGCCCAGCCCACCCCCCACCCCCCCTTCGAGCCGCGGCTCAGACGACCCGGGTCCGGGACCGGGTCCCCTGGCGGAGCAGGGGAAGCATTCATGGGAAGGACCCCGTAGGGACCCCGCCCAAGCCACCCCCCACCCCGCTATGCTCTACCTCTGTCAACTTGCAGGACGGGGCGGCCGAGGGCCCGAAGGCTCCTACCAGGGGGGCAGGCTCCTCTCTCCTCGGAGCCCGTCTCCCCACCCCTCTTTATCTTTGGGTGGAAACACCTAGCCCCCCCAGCCGATGCTCAGCCGGCAACCCCGAATCCGCGCAGAACGGACATTTAGGGGCCGCCGTAGAACAACGGCTAGCCCGGTGGCATGTCTGTAAAGTTGGCCCCCTTTTTTCAAAATTTGGAAATTTTTATTAGAGTTCTGGATTCCCCAGAAAGAGTTCTAGAGTTCTCTGTAGTTTTTAGAAAGAGTTCCGTCATTTAAAGTGGTAAAAACACCATTTTAAAAATGGGGGGAGGGCTAATTTCACGGCGCTCCCCATTTTTGAAAAAATGAATTTTTTATGGTAGTTCCGGATAGATTTCGATGAGTTCTAGAGTTTCCTATAGGTTTTAAAAAGAGTTCCGTACAAATAAGCCCAAAAATTGATGTCAAAGTTGAACAAAAAAATTTCCCCATTTTTTTAAAATTAATTTTTTATGGTAGATTTAGAAAGATTTCGATAAGTTCTAGAGTTCCCTATAGATTTTATAGCGCTACTACCAATATTTCAAAAGTTACAGCCCTTTAAAGTGCCACACCTAAAAAATTTTTTAAGTCTCAAAGTGTAATTTTTTTTCGGAAATCAGCAGTTTTCGTAAGAGTTCTAGTGGCCCCCCGAAGAGTTCTATCGAAAATTATTAGGGTCCGAAACGATCCCACTAATATTTCAAAAGTTACTGCCCTTCAAAGTGCGCACCCTAAAATTAAAATAATTTTTTTCCGGATTTCTCGCGGGAGTTCTGGTGGCCCCCCAAAGAGTTCTATCGAAAACTATTAAGTTCTAAAACGAGACTGCGTAACAAGTGAAATCGGTCAAAATATATCCGACAAAATATCTCGGACAAAATGTCTCACCGACTAAATATCTCGCGACTAAATATCTCGCCGACATATATTTTCACAAATATCAACAATACCGCTAAACATATGGCGCCATAGGAGCCAGGACGTACACAAACGGATAAATTTCCTTACAGAAAAGTATTACTGACTAAATACTTAAAATCTCAGTGATTTAATACTGTCAATATTTATTTGGGAAATACTGGGAAAATACTGGTAGTGATAAATATTATAGGTAGTGATTAATACTACACAGAACTACTGGTGCTTAGTATTGAATTACTCACCAATATTTCGATTTCCGATATTTACCCGGCATAAAAAAAAAATTATTTTTTTTTTTCGAAATTTTATTACTATTTTATAACTAAATTTGTTTCTTAAGATGCAGTCTATAATTATAAATATTTTCTCGTATTTAAAAAACACTTACCTTGGTGGGATCGAACTCGGGACCTCTGGATCGTGAGCCAACTGCCTTACGTGGTAGACTACTTCTTAATTTGATGTAAGTGTTATATATAGTCTACATGTGTCATTACCAGCGCAAATATATAATTTTTCAAAAATCATCTTAAGAAACAAATTCAGTTTAAAAAGAGTAATAAAATTTTGAATTGAATATTAAAATGATATCCTCAGTACTATTTCAAAACTTGTACACTTTTATCACGACGAATTAGTACAGACCTTTATATAAAATGTATTTGAGCCTTACTTTTATCTCTTTTCCTTAATATTATCAGGAATTACCCATTATAATGTTTCTATACAAATTGTAGTACTGGTCAGTGATTAATTTCACATGGAATATTCAGTTCAGTACTTGAGTATTAATATTAAAATACTGGCCAGTGATTTATTACACATGGAATCCTTGGTTCAGTACTTCAGTACTAACATTGAAATACTCATCAGTAATTCAACACAAGTATTTATTACACAAGTATTTTTCACCTAGTATTAAATGCTTTCTCATCAGAAATTTAATACTAAGTATTCAATACTCGTCCTGTATTAAATACTACTTTCATAAATTACTGACCAGTAATAAAATACTATGCAATACTTGGATCACAGTGATTCAAGTACTAATAAATACTTAATTTTAGTATTATTAATACACAAAATAAGTATTTATTACTAACCAGCTAGTAATACTTTTTTGTAAGGGTTTTGCCGGACAGAAAGCCATGAATGGTGTACAATTGCGCAAATACAATAGGAACACTTTTAAAGGTTCCATCACCCAACCACAACCTACAACGAGCCAGAATCTTCAAGTTTTCCGCAGTACTAAAAATTAAGCATCAATCTTTGCCACCGTTATCGTGCAGTAAGAATTTGTCACCCCTAAAAATTTGCGTAAAAATATCTGGTAATATCAGGCTCTCGCGTGAATCGGGATTTGGCAATTGAGGACTAATTTTTGCTCGAGATCGCTGTACCGTCCGAGCAAGGGCAGAAGTAGACGGGAGTTCAGCAGCCGCACCGACAGACACATTCGAAGAATAACAGCAGCAACGACGGCACTCGTGCTCTCATCCGACTGTATAGCTCGTTTCTTCATTTTTTCGATAGTTTTTTGCGCTTCTACTTTTGCCGCCTCAGCGGCATGATTATGCTCCGTTTCATCTAATATTTTTCCTATAATATATTAAAATAGCTTTTGCAATCATAATACCACTACAAACAGCACAAAACACACAATAAAATGCTTACCGGACCGTGTCTTTGAGCTCGTATAAATTCGCCCACGGCAATTACAGTTTTTATATTCTACGCAACCCCACGAAACTTTCGATGTAGTTTCACGAACGATGGAATACACAAAACCATTGTGTACGAGAAAAGAACTTCCCTTTTGACTTGTTACAAATTTCAGAGGCATAATTACAGCCGAACTGCTCTGACACACGATCGAATGCTTACTAATAAACAGCCAGAACATATCACAATAAAACTTCGCAGTGCGACGCCGATACACGAATACAATCCACTACAAGACTACGTGCAACTGAGCGTGACACAATATCCCTGTACAATCAATGGTAAGAATATTGATGCAGGGAATTATAATATATATTTTCATAATTCTTAAAATAAAATGTGTGGATAGCTCAATATTTTATATTTTGTGAGACATTTTGTCGAAAATATTGTGTCGGAGAAATATTTCGACGTGAGATATTTTTCCCGAGTTATTTTGTCGAAGATATTTTGTCGGAGATATTTAGTCGTGCTACCCTAAAACGATACGACCAATATTTCAAAAGTTATAGCCCTACAAAGTGCGCACTTTGAAAATTTTATAAGTCCCGACGGTAAATTTTTTTCCGGAAAACGGCAGTTCTCGCGGGAGTTCTGTTGGCCCCCCAAAGAGTTCTATCGAAAACTATTAGGGTCCGAAACGATCCCACCGATATTTCAAAAGTTTGTGACGTGACAATTGTCGCGTTCTCCGCCCAGACGGTAGCTCGGCCGAGGGGAGGGTCAGGGATGGCGCCTCGACTCGGGTCGAGAAAGGGCTACCCGCGTTAACTAACCTTTTCTAGCTAAATTCCGTAGGGATGACAGGTGGTGCCGGAGCGTGGGATCACCGACCGAATGTAACGACGATAGTCGCGACGAGGGAGGAACGCGCGCTCGGAGGACGCACGGCGGAGTGGTCGGTCGACGGGCGGGCCACCGGGACCTGCCGCTGGAAAAGCGCCGGAAATGTCTCGCACAGCGTAACACGGCCCCGCCGCAGCTTAACCACGGGTGCACCACCGCGACTGCAGCGCGGGTGGACGACCTGCACGCTTTACCCGACGGCGCCCGGAGGGCCGAGCGGCGCCGCCACGGTCTGATCAGCCGGGCGGGGAACCGCGAGAGGCCCACGCACAACCAGCAGCCAAATTAAACGGGCCGCGGAAAAATGGCGGAAATCGTCTGCAACGTCGCGAACAGGGCGACACACACGACCATTCGGCGGGGTGGAAGAACCGCGAGCTTGAAGGCGCACGTGCGGGGGCCCGGCGTGGTCCCGCCGAGCCGACCACTCCTCACTGTCGATCTAGCCACTAGAGCTCCTTATTTTACGTGTACACGAGTACACGAATTACACGTGTAATTAGCATTTACGTGTATAAACACAGGTATCGTGTACCCGCGTGTATTACACGTGTACACGTGTTTTAAAAACACGAATAAATAAATTAGTAAATAAATAAAGAAATCAATAAATAAATAATAAAATTAATGAATAAATAAGTAAGAAAGTTCGAATATCACACTAATCTTATATTTATATGACATAACATTTACTATAGATATTTAACAAAAAAAATAAGATTAGTCGCAATTAGCAAAGTTATTTATCATTACTTTATAAAAAAATACTTAAAATTTAAAATTTTGTATTTTATAATAACAATATAAATTTAAAAATTTTAAAGTAAAAATTTTTTAAATTGCAAATAGATATAAATTTCTGTTTATTGGCCATTTAATACACACATTGGTGAAATATAATAAGAACGTATCTTCAAAAGTAACAAAATTTTTTATTAAAAAATATATTTTTAACCCTTCACCTGTATACGTTTTTTTGGAACCTTCCTGGTTCCACATGGGTCTGTCGTGTCCGACGTTATTTTTCCTACTTTAAAGTATTTTAAAAAATCTGAAAAAATTCACAAAACATCTGTCTACATTGTAATTGACGATTTTATATTTATTTTGATAAATATCGTTTATTTAATATTTTATTTTTAATAAACTTTAAATAAGAATAAAGGAAAAAGATGGATTTGTTTAAAAATTTGTAATTTCTTTTATGCAGTACCTATAAAAAAATCTATTAAATCTATTAAGATTTTTTACTTCAGAGATAAGTGTTAAAAAAAATAATGCAGATTGATATCTTCAAAAAAGTTGAATTATTCAGAAGGATCAAAATGGTACTTTTTAGGTAGGAAAAATCATTGATAAATAAAAAATTAAAGATAAAATTATATAATATAGCATATATGACATTTTTAAATAATTTATTACAAAATTTATGTAATATAATGTTGAATATGTTGAAAAAAATTATATATGTTGAAAAAAAATTATATAATATGTCGAAAAAAATTTGTCTGCCGAGCTTCGGCCGCCGTCCAAAATTCCATTTCTTGAGAATAACTAGTGTATACCTGGGTCTGAGACGTACATACGTACGAAATTTGACTTACTCGGCATTCAGCGATATGTCTATTTTTCGAAGTAGCTCTGGGTCATTGAATTCCTTCCCCCACCTACTTTTTTTAGAAGGGGGTTCCAGACAAACAGGCTTGCTGGTTCTCATTGTTCTCAAGTTACGAGCAGATGTTTTGGCATGGACGTCGTAGACCCACGTATACAGGTAGAGGGTTAATATATTTAATATGTGTTTCGTATTTTTTAAACAAATTTATATGTTAACATAAAAACACAAAATAAAGAAACCCCGAACAATAAGGTGAACATACGATAACGTATTAGCAGATAATAAACTTATTAATGAAAAAACAACTAAAATATAATAATAAATATGCATTATTTAAATATAAATTAAATATGCATTTGTCACAAAAATAAATTGATGTATAAAAATTTCTATTATTTTTGTAAAAAAAATGGCAAGGGGTATGCTATCTCTCTAAATCTGAATCAGTGAAAAGTCACTGAAGTAACATACTTTACACTGATATCACTGAATAGTCACTGAACGCATCAGTAACTATTCACTGATATCAGTGTAAAGTATGCCACTTCAGTGACTTTTCACTGATTCAGATTTAGAGAGAAACTTATGTAATTTGTTGCACTTGTTTGTTTTGTGATTTACACTGTCGGCGATATTTCTGTTACTGCTGTAATTGCTTCGGCTTCTTGATTTAATAACTTTCGATTTTGATACAAAAATACTAACATATTGACATTGTAAGGAAGCAATGATGTTTTATTGAACGTAACAATATTTCCAGCAGTGGAAAAGCAGCGCTCAAAGCATACAGAAGTAGGTGGTATACACAAATATTTTTTTGCAAGAAGTGCAATAGCTGGATATTTATCTTTTCTATTTTTCTACCACTCACACGGATTCATATCAAATTTTAACAGTGGCTCAGCCAAGTATGCTTCCCATTGATTCTCTACTTTATTTATTTTGTTGCCATTTTTTTTATATAAAAATTCCAAAGCAGTTTTTTTTTACAAACTTCGCTTTCTGTATCCTGACATACAGCACTTTCTTTCAACAACTCTTTAACCGCATTGCGAATAGCTAGTTTTGCATCATGACTTTTATGATCGAGGTCTTTGTACCTAGGATCCAGCATGGAAGCAATGTGTCTTGTAGAAATAATATTGAGTTCGGAATTCCACTCTAAATCAAACCGCCACTTTAAACCATCCGACAAAGTATTTTTAAAGACTTTAATCATCTCAGAATCGCTATCAAGAGGCATCATATGTTCTTGCAATAGTTTTTCCATAAGGGGTCGAACCATGGATACAGAAGCGTCTTCGCTACACAGAACTAAGGTTACCATTTGAACAGGCTTAAGGACTCTTGCAAGATTTTCCATAGCCATCCACTCTCTTTCTAAGATTTCAAGTTTTTCAGCTGCAGCGCCAGTTGTGATTTCCCGATCTGCTAAGATGTTCATCACTGGACTTCTGTTTTGAGTGAGTTTTTCAAGCATTAGAAATATAGAATTTCACCTTGTATTGCAACTCTGCAAGAGTGTTAATACCGGTAAACCTAATTGCTTTTGTTTTTCCTTCAGGGCATACTTTGCAACATTCGAATGCTTAAAGTGGCCCACTATTTTACTGGCTTTAGTAACTAAAAACTGAATATCCTCCGAAAGAAGTGAGTTATTCACCGCTAATTGCAAGCTGTGAGCAGCACACGTTACGTCAAATTTTTCCTGAACTTGCTCTATAGATCGTACAGCTTTGACTACATTTGCAGCGTTATCAGTCTCAATAGCTACAATTTTGTCATTTATTTTCCATTCTTCAAATATATTTTCCATTTTATTAGCGAGATTCTCTGATGTGTGGCGCTCATCCATTTCAGTTGTGTTAAGAGTGAAAGATTTTTGTACCCAATTGTCATCAATTAAGTGCACTGTCATGATGATATACGATTCCTGAGCGGCAGACGACCAACAATCTGACGTACAAGCTACTCCACAAGCTTTACTCAGTTCTGCTTTTATGGATTTTTCAATGTTTTCTTTAAGAGCGTGCAATCTCTTTTTTAGTGCATCTTCCTTTATAGGTTTGTAATTTGGTTCCACAATAGCCATAAACTGAAGAAAACCCTCGCTGGTACAAAAAGAAATAGGCATTTGATTTAATGCGATCATTTTTGTCAAAGCCTGATGGATTTCTTCTGCTCTTACTGGCGAGCAAAAATTGTTGCTATAAGTTGATTTTCTTGTTCGGACTCTTCGACGCTTAAAACATGACGATCCTGACACAATTGAAATATCATTGTTTTCATTGATTCTTTCTTGACTTGATTCTTCATGCAAATCATCATTCGTGGATAAATTGTCCGATCTGTAAAATAAAATGTAATAGCAATCATATAAAGCTCAACTCTGTCATATTAAATTGATTTTGATTAAAAGTTTTAATTCAGAATTAAATAAAAATAATTATTTTATATATATTTGAATATGAAATTAAATATGTTAATATAATTTTTATAAATATATCATTAGACTCGTGAAAATGTCAACAAATTAATAGACGGCGATACGAGTCAGGCGCGGTACGTGGTGCACAAGTAAAGAAATTAATAGTTACAGAAGTAACGAATTACAATGTATATATACATATACATATATTCCAACTTAATAAACTGCGCGCTGATTATTTGTCGGACTTGAAACACAGCTATCGTTGGAAAATTAATACTTTTCCTTCCCCGGAATTAAATCTACACGATTTAATTATTTAAAAAACTAAAGAAATTATTGAGAAAAATATTACCTCAGCCAGGATACCCTAATTATTTTTTTACAGTTTTTTAAATAATTAAATCGTGTAGATTTAATTCCGGGGAGGGAAGGGTATTAATTTTCCAACGATAGCTGTGTTTCAAGTCCGACAAATAATCGGCACGCAGTTTATTAAGTTGGAATATATGTATATATATACATTGTAATTTGTTACTTCTGTAACTATTAATTTCTTTACTTGCGCACCACGTACCGCGCCTGACTCGTATCGCCGTCTATTAATTTGTTGAAATATTTTTATATTTTTTATTTTTTACAAAATCTAAAAACGTAATATACTCACCTCCGTTTTGTAGATGATGAGTCTTCTTGGTTACTTGTAAGTCCATGAATACCTTGCAAGTGGCGGCTTAATGACCCGGTCGAACCACCGCGGCAGGAAAACTCATTGTTTGCTTCATCGGTGCACAAATCACAAAGTGCTTTGTCTCCTTCTCGATGAGCATATTTCCATACCCAACTTTTCTTCATATTAATTAAAATTAACTGTCGCAAAAGTAATTTACAAGCTACACCACAAGACAAAGAAATATTTTTTGACATACGGAAAACTGTCGAACGAGTCACATTGCGATGGATAAACGAAGATTACCGCTAACGAGAAAGAAATAACAAAATAAACAGAGCGTTCAAAAACATCATCAGAGTGCCTTCAGCAGCCCATAGTGACATTTTGCTAAGACATAGGATTATTTGCACGTATTTTATAAATATAAATACGTTAAAGTATGTTGCGTGACACACGAACGCAAACGTACACGCGGGTAATTTAAATACACGGGTACACGTGTACCCGCGGTGATCCGTGTCAGGTGTAACGTGTAGTACGACTACACGTGTCACGTGTACCCGTGTATTTAAAAACACGTTTCTGACCGGGAGCTCTACCACGTACCCGCGGTCCCGACAAACAGCCGCGATAATCTTCTCGGCATCCACAACGGCGGGAGCCGGTATCTAAATACGACACGTAATCAGGCCGATTCACACGGTAATCTACTCGATATACGCATTTACTGGCGCCGGGTCGCGACCGAGATCGAGCCCTCAATTATTCGGCAGCACCGGAGTGGAGATCTTACAGTTAGGCTGCTCGCTGCTGCTCGGCGGCGTCGGGGCGCTCGTCCAAGGGTGGCTCCTCGTCCGTGGCTAAGTACGTGGCCGGCCGGGATCGTAGCCAGAAACATTTCTGAAAGCCCTACTCGAAAGCTTGCGTATGATCGGCAGTCAATTCGCGGTTATCGCCGTGCCTGTTTTGTGAATCGTGGACGGAAGCGTGCCACGGGCGGTACGCTCCGGTGGATGTTGTACTTAGTGTTGCGTATTCGGGTATATTGTTGCGTGTCGTGTGCGGGAGTCCCGTGTGCGTGTCGGGAGGGACCGCGCCGGGCACCTCGTGGTGTATCGCGAGCCTCGCGGATATTTTGCGTCGCGTGCGCGGGCAAATATCGTCGCGCTTGCTCGAGGAAGAATCTCGCGGGCGCGCCATTACATGGCGTTGCGTACATTGTGTCGTGCGTGTGAGAATCGTTTATGTCGAGCGTAGGAGAGCCGTTTATGTCGAGCGTATGAGAACTGTTATGTCGGGTGTATGAGAATCGTTTATGTCGTGCGTATAAGAATCGCCGTGCGTTTGGGATCTGGGGATTGAGGCGGGGGCGGATTGGCGTTATCGCGGGGTCGCGCTTACACGAATCGAGATTGCTGGGCTCGCTTGAGAGCTTTGTTCGCGAAGGAAGTCTTGCGGCGTGAACATCACGCACTCCGCGCGTGCTTTAACTGCCGATTCGATTACCGCGTTGGTACCGGCCATTCGAGCGATATCCGGCCTTGGTTTTCCGATATGATTTGTTTGTCCCTTATGTGAAATATATCTGATTAATATCGTTTATCGTCGAGCTTTATTTTGTGTGTTGCTTGCGTCACGCTCCTTCTCCACCTTCACCCCTATCACGCGGAACTACGCCCTGAGCTCGCGGCGAGGCTAAGGAGGCGGACGTTATCGAGACGTGGTACGCGTCTATAATCGCACCTGGCGCCCAATCGAAAGGTATCGCCCAAGACCTCAGATACGGGAATTACGGTAAGAGATGTGACTCGTCATCCTCTTGGAGCTATCGTCCGGCAATCAGCGGGTTAATTTGTTGCCGCGCCCCTTCAGCCAGCGAGACCGAGGGAAATCGGGTTGCAAGTTACAGCCATCCAAAGTGTGCACTTATTCGAACATATATATAATTTCATTGTCGATTTGTCACAAAATTAAAAAGACTGTGTGTATAATACGATTAACTGACATCAACTTTATTTAATACGACTGTTACAAGTTGACAATGTAATGTTGTACCATCTTTTATTAAAAACTTACCATTCTTCTTAATTTTTTTACGTCTTTAATTTGCATCTTTCTGTTTTCTTGATTATATGATTATAAACATGTAGTCAATTTTAAACTAACTTTCTATTATAAAAGGCAACTGTGGATTGATTAATCTATATATTTTTTATTAATATACTAAAGTTTGGTAATTAAGGATGTTTTGGAGATACCGTCCCAACCAAAATTATGCAGAAAATATTAAAAACATTAATATTAATGGATTCTCCAAGAATCCAAAGACAAAAAAATATATATGAATAGTTACGGCACATCTAATAGAGTGTGAAAATAGATGTAGTTATAACATAAATACAGTTATAAATAACTGTGTTAATATTAAAAAAAATTTTTTTTAATTGTAAATTGTTTCAAATTTTGTTGCTATATTTTTGTTTATTGATGATCTGCTTGTGTGTAATATATTATTATATTGGTAATATTTGCCAGACTAGAGTCAAGCTCAACAGGGTCTTCTTTCCCCGCTAATATTTTTTTTAATGTTCACACTTTTGGTAAAACCCTTTATAAGACGGATATTCAAGAATTTATAACTTTTTATCTAAATTGTTAATCGATTTGAAATTTGGCCCCGATCTTTGAAACAGAATACAGAATATGATAATAAATTTTTATGAACTTTGTTATATTTTTACTAATTCTCCAGAATACCTTTAAAATTTAATTTATGATTTATAATTTACGTACTGACGTCCACGTTATTACTGTCATAACTTAGTATTAATTATTTTGTTATCAAAATAAAGGCGTTTGATTTATCAGAAATTAATTTTATATTATTAATTTCCGATTATTTATTATTTCAAACTTTATATTACAAAAATAATTGTTTTTATCATTAATTTGTTTGGTGGAATGAAATTGATGATGAAAAAGAAGCATTATTATCACGAATTCTAATATGGAAGTATAAGAATCAGGAATCAATCAACTGGGAAAAGGAATTTATTGGCAAAGGAATAATTAGACAAATTTTAGCAAAACTTATATAAAATCTGTTTTAATGTTATATGTTAAGAACAAAATACAAAGAAATATATAAAATGTATAAGTAATACATGAGTAATATAATATATACTAGAAGAAAATGATAAAAGAATAAATTCGCACATTGTATGTAAAATTTGTAGAAAAAAATCTGTATAAAAAAGTTTAAGCGTACACCCGCGTTGTGTCAATCCGGGCTATTTTTATTCTTTTCATCCTTTTTCTTTGCCTCTTCCTCTTCATTTTTTTTATTCTTCTCCGTTCTCTCTCTCCATCCTGTCCGTTCTTCTCTCTGTTCTGCTACTCCACTCTCGTCCTCTGATCCTTGCTCGCCGCGCTCTTAAGGAATAATACCTGTAAACACAAATAACGCAGCATTTAATTAAAGCAATTAATGCAATCATTTACAAAATAAAATTAATTTTACAACTTTGCATTGACAAAGTAACATACCTGTTGTTCCTTTTGAAGTTCTTCCTCGTATTTTTCTTTATTCTGAAGTGGGCAGGCTTCATCTATGCTATCTTTATCTATGCCATTTGTTCTTCATTTTTTCGCTTTCAACTCTTCTATTCTCTTCCTCCTTCCTTTGTTGCTCTCTTTTCATTTCTTTTCGTAGTAAAATTCTTAATGGCCTTGATGGCAGTCTCGCTTTTTCTTCTTTTGCTCTCCTCTCTTCTTTATTGTCTCATGCCGTTTTCCGAAAGGACTATCTTAATTCATACACAATCATTATATTATTATTAAAGAACACCTGTAATAAAAAAATTGTACAAACTGTTGTAAACTTTAGCTGCGTTTCTATAATCGTTCAGTACTAAAAACCTATAGTTTACGCTTTTAATAGCTTCTCCCAGAGTTCTATCGATGAATTAGGATCCGATGCGCTGAAATAAAAATGACAAAGTTACCTTAAATGTCAGGTCTAAAAATTTTTAAATCCCAAAGTGTTTTCTTATTCTTTATTTTTATTAGATGGCTGGAGGAAATGCATTACACCTTACTAGTAGGGTAGTGTGGGACTTCTCTACGGAGTAATGCAAAACAGAGTGTACCCACTAAAAAGTCAGCTATCTAAATTACAGCTCCCTAAAACGATTTAAGTCATCTGCAAAGTAAAAAGAACACTCTACTAAAAAACAGGTGTAAGATTACTATGAAAGAATTGGAGTACTATCGGGGGCAACACATAGCAGTCATGAATCAACTGGAGGCCACATCGCAAGAGAGCTCCTCCTTACGAGCGAAATATGGCGATCTGGCGAACGACAAGCAACGATTGGACCGGGAGGTCAAGTTCGTCAAGTTAAAAAAATATTTTAGAACGTTGAAAAATGAAAATTCACTTACCTATATAATAGATATGCTGTTGTATTACACACGGGTTGCAATTATGTCTCCCTATTAGACAATATTGATTTCTACTCTAACAGGTAAGATATAAATGCCACCCATGCGTACGTATGTGTTGATAATTACTCCAGTTGCGCAATTTCAATCTCGTTAACCTCATATTTAAAAAACGTATTTTTTTATTATAATAAGACTTACTGCGCACGGCGCAGAATGAATTTTCGAGGTAATCACTGCGCACGACGCAGAATAAATTTTCGTGGTAATCACTGCGCACAGCGTAGAACAAATTTTCGTGGTAATTACTGCGCACGGCGCAGAATCAATTTTGTGGTTATCACTGCGCACAGCGCAGAGTCAATTTTGTGGTTATCACTGCGCACGGCGCAGAATCAATTTTGTGGTAATCACTGCGCACGGCGCAGAATAAATTTTCGTGAAAATCACTGCGCACAGCGCAGAACAAATTTTCGTGGTAATCACTGCGCACAACGCAGAATAAGTTTTCACAGTAATTACTGTGCATTTTAATATGACTCAAACCAATAAATTACTTTTTTCGTGTTTTAATTTTAATTTGTTTTCTATTATTTTAATCTGACTTAATGTTTGTCATTTATCTCCAAATATATTTATTTATTTGTCTTTTCTTCTTTTATCGTTTTTCGTTTTGTTATATATAATGTTAAAATTCATAAATTGATTAATTATGTTTATCTCATTTACATCTTTATGTTTTAACATAAAGTACTGTGTGGATATATTTCTTTATTTTCATCTGCAGTAAATCGCTTTGCAGGCATATCGTCGAACTTGTACCAATGAAAACCTGTATATGTAAATGCCACATAATGTCCCTCATCGTCTTTGCGGCCCAATTGTATGTATGCTGAAAGGCCTGCCAAAGAATAGTTATCATTGTTAATTTTTATACTTTTCGCTACATCATTTAACGTATGTTTCCGTTGCTGTATTTTGTTATTTTCCATATAGTTTGTATCAGTTGTGACACTTGTGTCAATAAATATATGAGGTCCACATGTTATGGTACGAGTAGTAGTCTTTTTACATTTATAACATCTTGTTTCTTTTGCAATAATAATTGTGTCATCGATCGCTCTTTGCATATTATTAAAGCCGTTCTTTAAAATTTCGTCAACATTTATGTTGTACGTTGGTGATGTTCTTTTATGACTGTAACCACAATTGTCACAATTGTACTCAGTTGTATAACTTGGGATGCTTTGAAATAAATAGTCTATCAAATGAGCAACATTACAATTTGCATTAAGTGATAGATTAGCACGCGTGCAACTTCGTTTCTCTTTGTCAAAAATTGGTAGGTTCCATAAAATTGATGCTCTTGTGCTGTAATCTTTCGCAATAATTTTTCCGCGTTCTAAAATGTCTGTTGTAAATATTACAAACCTATTCGATGGAATTAATGCAGCCATATTTTTCTTGTAGGTATTATGTATAACCATACCATTTGCAACTACTTGAAATGTAGAGTCAAATGCACAAGTTTCAACCACCAGTATTGGTCCTTTATCAATTCTGGTCGGTTTGCACATACAGCCATTTTTTAAAACTGGCAGACCTATAGTTTTGTTTATATTGCTGAAACCTCACTCGGGGCATGGCGTTAAATAATTTGGTTTTAATCGTTTTGAAACGCGTGGTTCAGAATTTTCGGATATCTTCCTCTTTATTTTACCTCGCCAATTTTCCATTTCGTTTAATGAGTCTTCCTCCGGATCATCGATCTTTATCCGTATATGAAACCGACTCATTCGCATTATCATTTTGATTGCTTTGGTCTGATTTGATTAAAATCGATTCTTCGTCATTTCGTATAACAAATGATTCTGTTATATTGCTTTGGTCTGATTTAATTAAGCTCGATTCTTCGTCATTTTGTTTAACAGGTGATTCTGTTACATTGCTTTGATCTAATTTGATTAAAATCAATTCTTCGTCATTTGTAATCAAATCAGCATTATCATTTTTTGAAGGTGATGTTATGGGATTGTCTTCATTTTCTGGACTCCAGTAAAAATCTTCTTTTTCACTCAAATTATTATCTCTTGAAGGTGACTCTATTATGTCATCTTTTTGAGACGTTTTTGCTGGACTCGATTCTGTCTCATTTATATCGGTTTTCTTAGATGATCCACATGTTATTTTTAATCTACCGTCTAAGTATTTGATATGCCGTAATATAAATTTATCTATTCGCATGGGCAAATGATTTTTAAAGACTCTGGTTGTTGAGAATTTAACGTTCGAAAGGTGAAAGCGAGCAACGTAAATATTCGAGAACGCTCGATTTGCTCCAAACCGCGAGTATTTGCTTTCCTCCCCTTTTTTTGGTGTTTTCGCGAGCGCCCGGCTCGCAGGTGTACATCGCGTGATCACACGTACCGCGCTCAATAGTCTGGTCGCTCGACGATTTGGAGCCAATCAGCGTATCTCACGTCTCAAAATTCCTCGCGGCAAAGTTCGGAGCTCCGGCCGCGATCGTTTCGCTTGCTCCGGCCGGGAGACCAGTGAGCCATCACAATTCGTACGCGACACTTGTGTTTGTCGACATCGAGAAACCGGAGTCGAATCGTAGCGAGTACGAAGTTGTGTAATAGCGAGTGCGATATTGTAACCAGCAGTGTATGACATTGTAACCAGCTTTAAATAAATTGACTCTTGTTACATTTTCCACGAAAAGCTGATTATTATTTGTGCTTTCCTCGGCGCGCGAAAACCTCGAACGGTCCACTAACACTGGTCTTTAATTCGGCAAATTCAGCCTCAACAAAAGATGACGTAACGATTTGTGAACCACGCTTGAAATGCGATCTCATTATGCCCGTCCACAAAGGAAGGTAACTGTTAGAAAATAAGTTTGATAATTGCGCGCTTCTGTTCGGTGAATCCGCGAGCCGACCGACGCGTCGCGACGGTGTCATCTGCACGACCGATACTTGCGGCGCTGCGCGACCGATCGCCCCTCCCGGCTCAGGCAGCGCTCTCGCGCCTCGTGGTCGCGCGCTCTCGCCACTCGCCTTCTGCCCTCAGCCAAGAGCACAGTGTACTTGTATAAGTAATAAACGTTTGCATTCACAATCGGCATTACTCATACACGATCCCATCCTACTCAAACAGGTTATGGGCCCAGTCCACGCGTGTGTGTGAGTCGATTGAAAACTGATTCGTTACAGACAGTATTTTACGTTAAACATGTGCGATCAAATGGACCTGAGAAGCATCTCGAAATTCGACGGGACGAATTTCCAGCTGTGAAAATTCCAGATACGGTCAGTTTTGGTGGCAGAAAAACTGTTAGGTGTAATCAATGGCACGGAGCCAAAACCTGAGGACTCGGCAGCCGTCACACTAAAGCAGGCATGGGCGAAGAGCGATGCGAAAGCCATGTTCGTAATCTACTCATCGCTGGAATACTCGCAGCTCGAGTACCTGATCACGTGTACTTCTGCGAAAGGTATGTGGGATAAATTGTCTACATTGCATGAGCAAAAAAGCGAGTCCAATAAATTGACTTTGATGACTAAGTTTCACGAGTACCGAATGACGACGAATGATTCTGTAGCTCAACATATTGCAAAAATTGAAAACATGGCGCGTCAACTTAAAGATATTGGCGAAGAAATTTCACAGGTTACAATTATGGCGAAGATACTTGGTACTCTTCCATCAAAGTTCAATCCATTTGTCACGGCCTGGGATAATATAGATCCGGAAAGGCAAACAGTGGAAAACCTGACCTTGCAACTCATAAAGGAAGAAAGTCGAATAACATCGTCGGATGAAATGGCAAGGGCACTGGCGGTTACCAATGTTGACACGACACAAGGACAAAGCACAGGCAAACCGTTTCAAAACAAACAACCGCAAAAGGAACAGAAGAAGAAAACAGAATGTTTCTACTGCCATAAACTTAGACATTCTTGGAACTTGGACTTTGGCAAAATTCTGTAGAAAGAAGAAGAAGGACATGCAAGGAAATCAAAAGAAAGAAGACGATAGTTCATCGGACGTCAATGCTTTCACGGCAGAATCGTGTCCAACGGAACTGTTGAAGCAAGATGGAAGAGATATTTGGCTGCTAGACAGTGGTGCGTCCAAGCACATGACACACCATCGAGCCTGGTTTTCTGAGTTCTATCCAAGCAGGGGTGAAAAAGTGTCACTCGGAGATGAAGGAGTTTGCAACGTGGAAGGATGTGGCTCTGTATTCATCGAACGATACGTCAACGGTGAATGGATTGAAGGCAAACTTGAAAATGTCTTGTTCGTTCCTTTATTAAAAAAGAACCTTTTTTCTGTTGGAGCCTGTATGAACAAAAACTTTACCGTTGTATTTAAGAAAGATTCAGTTAAACTCTATTTGAACAAAAAGCTAATGGCCTCTGGTATGTTACAGAAAAATAATCTCTTCAGAATGTTTTTTAGAGTGGTCAAGGCTGAGGCGAACCTACACGCTACTTCAAGTTTGAAGCTGTGGCACGAAAGACTAGGCCACGTTGGACTCAAGGCAATACGCGAGATGCACGAGAAGAACCTAGTGAAAAGTTTGACCATTTCCAAGGATGAAGACTTCGTCTGTGAACCATGCCAGTTTGGAAAACAGCACCGTTTACCTTTTAAGAAGGTAGATCGACGACCTACTCAACCCGGAGAATTCATACACAGCGATCTTGTCGGACCAATGCAGGAACCGTCTCTAGGTGGTGCCAAATTCTTTGTCGTGTTCAAGGATGACTGTTCCGGTTTTAGATGTGTATACTTTTTGAAACACAAGTACGACACATTTGAGAAATTCAAGAAGTTTGAAGCAATGGTGAAAAATAAATTCCAGCGCACGATCAAGAAGTTACGGACAGATAATGGTACCGAATACTGTGACAAGACCATGCTGGATTATTTGACCGCACAGGGAATACAATTAGAGACAACGGCTCCGCACACACCCCAACAAAATGGTCGCTCGGAGAGAGACAATCGAACCATAATGGAGAGTGCTCGGACCATGCTTCACGCAAGTAAGCTTCCTAAGAGACTGTGGGCAGAAGTTGTGAACACGGCAGTATACACCTTGAACCGAACCTTTACGATTCAAGTCAAGGATGCAACTCCATATGAAGTATGGATGGGAAAGAAACCCGACCTGTCGCACATGAGAATCTTTGGCGCAACCGCATTCGTTCATGTCCCGGACCAAATGAGAAGAAAATTAGATGTCAAGTCAAAGAAGATGTTCCTCGTTGGTTACCAAAGAGAATCCATGAACTATCGGCTGTACAATCCCACAGGGCAGAAGATTGTTGTGTCGAGAGACGTGAACTTCAAAGAAATACTGGACAGTGGAAATCCACCAATCGAGACCGATGAAGAAGTGCCTCTTAGAGTTCACGGCGAAGAAACACAAGCCAATTTGGAACTTGAGGCGCCACCTGATGACAAAGAACAAACTGAAGACTACACTCGCAGTCTGAGAGAGCGGGCACTACTTCGAAAGCCTGACAGATACGAGGCTAACCTAGTCGAATTCCATGAACCGAAGACGTACAAGGAGGCTGTTTCCGGTGCGAATGCAGAGGAATGGACGAGGGCCATCAAAGAAGAGCTTGAAGCACATGAGTTGAACGGCACGTGGACTCTGACAGCACTACCTGAAAAAAAGAAAACCGTCAGCTCAACTTGGGTCTTTAAAGTCAAATATTCTAATAATTCTGTTCGTTTTAAGGCTCGCTTGTGTGCCAGAGGATGCCAGCAGGTACCAGGAGTCGACTACCAAGAGACGTTCTCCCCAGTGGTACGCTATGACTCTGTTCGGACACTATTGGCAGTGGCAGCGCACCGAGACCTTGAGATAACCCAATTTGATGTAAAGACCGCATTCCTTCATGGAGATTTGAACGAGGAGATCTACATGGATGTTCCTGAAGGAGTGAGTGCAAAAGAGGACACTGTATGTAAGTTACGAAAATCTCTGTACGGTTTAAAACAGTCGCCACGTTGTTGAAACAAAAAGGTCAATTCGTTTTTGCGACGCTTTAACTTTATACAATGTACATCAGATCCGTGTGTGTATTACGCTATCTTGCCGATAGGTGAAGCATTCTTGGCTTTGTACGTAGATGACGGACCGATCTTGGCAACCTCACAAGAAGTTCTTGACCTTGTAATTCACGAATTAAAATCTAATTTTGATATTACGATAAACAAAGACGATTCGTTTGTCGGGCTTCAAATCGAGCGTGTGCGTGAAAAAAGACAGATTTTCATTAATCAGCGAGCGTATATTGAGCGTATTTTGAAACGGTTTGGAATGTTTGAGGCAAGGCCTGTATCTATTCCTGCGGATCCTCACGTATCATTAACCTTGACAGGACATAGCGAAGTAGATAAATCAGAATCGAATTGTCCGTTTCGAGAAGCTGTAGGCAGCCTCGTATTTCTTGCCATGGTTTCTAGACCAGACATTGCTTTTGCTGTAAGCTATGTGAGTCGTTTTTTGTCATCAAACAGCAATGAACATTGGCTTGCAGTCAAACGTATATTCAGATATTTAAAAAGGACTGCTTCTCTGGGAATTACATATCACTGTAATGAAAATTATCTCTCTTTAATTGGGTATTCTGATGCAGACTATGCTGCAGATCTAGATACGCGAAGGTCAACTACGGGATATTTGTCTTGTCAAATGGCCCAATAACTTGAGCTCACAAAGATAAAAAATGGTGTCACTAAGCACGACCGAAGCAGAATATATTGCTGCATGTGCTGCAGCAAAAGAAATGACCTGGCTACAACGTTTCTTACTTGAACTTGGGTGCTCAAATGTAGTGCCTACAAACCTTTGTATTGATAATCAAAATACAATTAAACTTGTAAAAAACCCGAAGTTCCACAAGCGAACTAAACACATAGATGTAAGATACCATTTTATACGCGAGAAGTATGTAAATGAAGAGTTAGACTTGAAATACGTTCCAAGCGAGGAACAACTAGCCGAAATTTTTACAAAGCCTCTACCAAAGGATAGATTTGTCGCGCTGTGCAATAGGATTGGCATTACAGAAGCACTTAAATAGTGAGGATGTTAGAAAATAAGTTTGATAATTGCGCGCTTCTGTTCGGTGAATCCGCGAGCCGACCGTCGGTGTCATCTGCACGACCGATACTTGCGGCGCTGCGCGACCGATCGCCCCTCCCGGCTCAGGCAGCGCTCTCGCGCCTCGTGGTCGCGCGCTCTCGTCACTCGCCTTCTGCCCTCAGCCAAGAGCACAGTGTACTTGTATAAGTAATAAACGTTTGCATTCACAATCGGCATTACTCATACACGATCCCATCCTACTCAAACAGTAACGTATAAGGTATTTTATTTTTTTTGCGGCTTCGATATTATAAAATGCGTTTAGGACAGTTCCGTTCCTTGAAAGTGTGGCAGATCTTTCAGCTTTACGGAATATATTTTCTGCCCACGTAGTCCAGCTACTTTCTGCATCAATTTCATCATCTTCTACGCGTTTTTTATCCTCGCGTTCTGTATTTTCATCTTCTTCCGGATCTGCAATCAAATATCCTTTAATCCTATTATTAATTTTTTGCAGATGTTTCTCGAAAGGTAATGTTAATGACGTAACATTGTCACAGCCTGTTTTTTCGCTTAACGCTACGATTAATATAGATTTTATAAATTTTTTTGTTTCATTAAAGTCATTCATCTGATATAATTTTCTTAAGCATCTTAGGAAAAATTGGCGTATTTTAATTGCCCTGCCTCTTAGACAATCCTATTTAGCAATCTAATTTATAAAATGGCTCACATCTAGTCTCATGTAACATGATGGAATATATGTATTATTATCTTTAATAATCTTATAACATACTTGCAAATAATGACTTAAATCATTACAATTTGCAAATATGCGAGCAACAGCAATTAAAATTGCCTTTCCGAAATTCGTTGCGACAATTCAAGGTTTTGGAGCACCATTTCTTACAATTTCCGAAAAGAAATAGCTTATTATGGTTGCATCTTGCTTTGCGGATACCATTTGGAAAACTGGAAAATTGCCAAGTTTAGAAGCGCAAACGCATTTATATAAGTATAAATGTTGAGATTTTTTGTCATTAGGAAGACGTAATTTCTTTCCTATACTTCCTGTAGCATCTATTGCCATAAGACTGTTCTTATCTTTATGGGCTGTTTTGTACAGATGTATTACCACCAATACCAAAAATATTACCACAACTGTATTATATATTATATATATAGCCACAATTTCAATAATATATCCTGAAATAAAAATATGTAAGGATATATATTGTTGCGCTCGCCGCGTCGTTCGATCACTCACAGTCACTCACTCGCTCGCACTCCCGACGCTCGCGGAAATAAAGGAGACACTGCGGTATAAGGAGAACAAACTTAATGTTTATTAAAGGCTCGCGATACAGAGAGGAGCGTGGACCACGTCCGCACGGTCCAGCAGCTCGAGACAAAATCCACAGCTGTTTCTTATGAAATCAATAAATCAATAAATTAACAAATCAACAAGCTCGTTGCCAAGGACATTTCTGAAAAGACGGCTCGTCGCACGCTTCAGCTCGGACTCGAAGCATACCGGGCGGCACGCACGCAACAATATATATACTAGATATTTCGCCCGCGTTTTGCGCGGGCTCAAAATCTATTCCCTTCTCCCCAAACTCACTCATTAATTAAGAGCACCAATAGAATTCCATAAAACCCAATTTTTAATCCCATAGTAGCCATCTCCATAAAATTAGTAATCTTTTGGTACCAATTTCATCAACAAAAAATTAGAAAAATTTTGGCACCGGTTTCAAGAAAATCGATCCATTAATAAAAAATTAAACTTATCCTCCAAAAATTAAAAAAATTTTGACATTGGTTTAAAAAAAATCGGTCAATTAATACTTATTATTTCTTAAAATTTTAATAATTTCCAAATCGGTTTTTAAAAGTCGGTAACAAAAAATTAACCATAAAAATTATTCATTGAAAAAATTATTCATAAAATTCAGCTTGATATCTCAAAGTTTGCGGAAATTGGAGCAGTCACGTATATTTTTTTAACAGAAATCGTAAACTACTTTACTATTAGCAATTTTTCTAATTCTATTACATTCTTTAGTTCTTTCTACCCCTATCTATATATATAAGTACCTGACGTCTGTATGTCGTCTGTCTGATCGCGAACTACTTGTTATTTTCCGAGAATTGGAAAAATTTCGTAACCGGTTTCATTTTTTTTGCCTTTGCAGCTTCCTTCATTTCATAATTTAGTGCTGCTCTTAGCAATAGATCATCCTGACCGTCTTCCAATGTACATTTTTTAAAAAATCACGTATATTTTTTTAAACAAAAATCGGAAACGTTTTAAGAAAATCAGTACATTAATGAAAAATTAAACTCGCGGTTTCAAAAAAATCAGCATATACAATTCTTTAAGATTCGGTCAATTATTTCCAGAAAAATTGGAAAAATTTTGGAACCGGTTTCCAAAAAGATCGGTAACAAAAAATTATACACTTTATGACAATCCCCGGGAAATTCTACCCCTACTTCATATACAATTCTTTTCGGTCAATTAATTCCCGAAAAATTGGAAAAATTTCGTAACCGGTTTCCAAAAAGATCGGTAACGAAAAATTGTACACTTTATGACACTCTATGGGACATATATTCTACCCTTACCTCATATACAATTCTTTGAGATTTTGTCAATTAATTCTCGTAAAATTTGAAAAAATTTCGGAACCGGTTTCCAAAAAGATCGGTAACGAAAAATTAACCACATCATTGCACTCCCCGAAAAATTCTATTGGTCAATTATTTCAGGAAAAATTGAAAAAATTATTTCCAGAAAATCGGTAACAAAAAATTATACATTTTATAGTATACACTTTATAGCATTCCCCAGAAAATTCTACCCCTGTTTCATACGTAATTCTTTGAAATTTGGTCAATTATTTCAGGAAAAATTGAAAAATTATTTCCAGAAAATCAGTAACAAAAAATTATACACTTTATAGTATACACTTTATAGCATTCCCCAGAAAATTCTACCCCTGTTTCATACGTAATTCTTTGAGATTCGGTCAATTATTTCAGAAAAAATTGAAAAAATTAAAAAAACCGGTTTCCAGAAAATCGGTAACGAAAAACTATACACGTCATGGCATTCTCCGGAAAATTCTACCCCTGTTTCATACGTAATTCTTTGAGATTCGGTCAATTATTTCCCAAAAAATTGAAAAAATTAAAAAAACCGGTTTCCAGAAAATTGGTAACGAAAAACTATACACATCATGGCACTCCCCGGAAAATTCTACCCCTGTTTCATATACTTTTGGTAAAAATTCGGTCCACTAACGAATGAGTAGTTCGCGGACAAACGGACGGACGGACGGACAAACAAACAGTCGGGTTTTATATAATAGTATGATAAGGATATAATTATA
The DNA here is from genome assembly GCF_030848805.1 of Temnothorax longispinosus. NCBI lineage: Eukaryota > Metazoa > Arthropoda > Insecta > Hymenoptera > Formicidae > Temnothorax > Temnothorax longispinosus. The sequence continues at coordinate 17,571,068 of NC_092360.1, read as the reverse complement.
TATATCCTGATATAAGGAAAAAGGAAAACCTGAAAAAAATAATAAATATAATTTAAAGAATAATTTAAATGTAACGATGCAAAATCTGTTATAATACAACAGGGGTATTCAAATAAGTTAGAGTTTAACGGTTTGACAGGTTATGTCGGGTTAAAGTCGGGTAAAAAGTTAATTTTTACACTTTTAACCCAAGATTAATGTGATAGGTTAGGTTAGGTTAGGTTAATGAGTCACTTATGTATTTTGCATAACCTTAAAGAGTAGCGCGCCCAAAGTTAATTAATTAACTTTTTATTTGACTTTAACCCAACATAACCTGTCAAACCGTTAAACTTGAACTTATTTAAATACCCCTAACATAACATATAAAAATTTGAAACATTATAAGTAATTTTTAAAATTAAAAAAAAAAGCAAAAAAGTATTATATTGGATTTCGACTCATTACATTGAACTTATCACACCTCTTTTTTTGAATACGTTTGTCACACGGGGTCAATTTAACCCCAGCCAATTTTTAAGCAGGTGCTGTAAAAAAACTAACAGTTTAAGTGGATCGTAAAAAATTCCAGATATAAGTTTAAACATTGTAGAATGTTTTTGTTATAAAAAATAACTTTTTGAGTATTATGTTACAAAAATGTAAATTCTTGAAAAAAAATCTTAACTTATTTTTCTGTTTTTTTTTCCTCAAAATTTTGCATAATACTCTTAAGATGTTTTTTTAATAAAAAAAAAAAAAATAGTCTGGAATCACTTTAACTCCGTGTGACAACTGAGGATTAACATTTTTCTCATAATCAAAGATGTACATTATTTCAAATGCATATCTAATATTTTTGTTAATAAGAGAGAAATTATTTTCAAACAGCCACACAGTGGGCCAAAATAACAATGTAGCTGGACAAAAGTCATTTTTTAAAGATTAATATTTTTTTTAAATAAATGATTAATTTTTAAGAAAGATATCTGATAGTTTATTTTCTACAATATATTTTCTACTATATATACTCGCAGTTATGTTATATCATTTAAATAAGTTATATAAATGTCATCCCGCAAAACATTAAATCATTACTTTTGTAGCGCTCGAAACAAGAACAGTAAAACCACCGTCATTTTACTACTAGCATTATTTCTTACACATTTCTGATTTTTATCCTTTAAAATTAGCTGCCGCCAAGTGCCTATTTCCAACATATAGCGTTTTTCAGATATTGACATCTATCTTGGTTTTTCATAGTTTCTTGATTTTTATCGAATTTATAATAAATTTATCACACTGAAAATAGTCTAATAATAGACTAAAATGTTTGTCAAGTTTTTATTTAATTAAAGTTTACGATACTAACATCTTGTTATGGCTCTGTGCACTTTTTAGTAATTACTACTGCTTTATCAAGCACTAAAAAAAATAGCTCAAAACTCAATTTTTTATAAGGAATAGCGCTATGTAGTTGATAAACGGTCTTTTAAAAACACTCTGTATATCAAATGTTATCAAATTAGGCTGATATACATTGTACAAGTTTAACTTTCTATTTTAGAATAGTTGAGAACATTTGTTTAAAAATCAAATTAAGTTGATATACATTGTACAAGTTTACTTTCTATTTTTAAACACTTGAGAACATTTGAGATAAAGATAAAACCAAAATTACTATATTTGTCTAGCTAGATGCCGTTTTAGCCCACGGTGGAGCCGCTATTTTCTTAAAACAACACAAATCGAAAATCCGCTAAAGAAGATTTAAGTTTCTTCTTTAACATGATCACATCATATTTGCTTTCAGACCATATGGCCGGTATTCATAGCCGGTTCTTATTTTAAGACCGTCCTAAGTAATGTTGTAGCCGGACGGAGGATTGACATTAACCACACACCCTTAAGATCATCAATTATCACGGTCGCCACTCGATTTTAACCTCGGCCTATCGAGAAAAATACTTGAATGAGAACCAACCTTTCGCTGACTTCGCTAATTCCCCTCTCTACGACTCTGTTTCAGCTTCCATCTGTCTCCGGATCGACCCGCTGGACTTGTTGGACCTCTCCGCGCAAGGGACTTCCTTTGTTTCTGCTGGACAGCCGCTTCGCTGGGCCTCAGCCTCTGTGCGTTCGTCGATGGAGGATTTCGGACGGCCGACAGGTGAGATTACGAATGGGATAGGTAAGTCTTTGCAGGTTGTCTTCACCGAATAATCGTCACACGTAATTTCATAACAAGAGGTAAAATCTAATTTATTTCTCTGCTTTTCAGTTACGTTACATGGACTCGCGGAATCACGCACCGTTGAGCGGGATCGTTCTCGCTCTCGCTCGCCGTTCGCGTACGCGCTCAGGCTAAGTTCTACGCCGATGCCCCTGACTACAGGGAGCCAACACTTTACGCTTAGTTGCTATTTAGAGAGACGAGTTCCTCGATGCGACCGTTCGCATCGAGAGCCGAGAGACGAATCCTCGATTCCCGGGCTCGGCTGCTCTACCTCGATCGAGTGGGGATGCCCCCACTTGTCGCGACTGCCGAACTCCTGTGCTTCCTATCGGCAGCTGTGTCAACAGCCTCGTGAATGGCCCCATTGTTCATAGCCGTGCATATGTCGAACACCTGTCGCCGCGCGTCAACACTTTCACATTTCTTTCGCTCGCGTTTGCGTATCCCTTTTGTTCTTGGCCGCACATCTGCCGAACATCTGTGGGTCTCGCTTCGCAGTAGCGCAAACATTTCCGCATTCCGCTCGCTTTCACATTTCGCCCAGTTCGCGCAAACATGTTTACTTTCGTGTTTCTCTAAATGACGATTCACGTTGTGGAATACTCTAGACGTTTCTACATGTTTCCGCGCACCAAGCTCCGTGATTACATGTATAAAACTCCCACCACGGGTTCGTCACCGCGTCTATGCGCTGCTTCCGCTTCCAGTTAGCCATTTCGTTCTACCGCGCTCGGAATCCATCGTAACTTGGTGGATCGACTACGCGTCGCTTCCGGATCGCGCTCCTACGTCGGCAAGCCGATTGCGTCTTCGGTCGGCTATTTCGCCTTACCGCGCTCGGAACCCATCGTAATATGATGGATCGACTACGCGGCATCTCCGTATTGCGCTCCTACGTTGGTAAGCCGATTTCGCCTTCGGTCGGCTGTTTCGTTTTACCGCGCTCGGAATCCATCGCAACTTGGTGGATCGACTACGCGGCGCTACCGGATCGCGCTCCTACGTCGGTAAGCCGATTCCGCTGTCGGTCGGCTATTTCGCTCTACCGCGCTCGGAACCCATCGTAACTTGATGGATCGACTACACGGCATCTCCATATCGCGCTCCTACGTCGGTAAGCCGATTTCGCTGTCGGTCGGCTCTTTTGCTATACCGCGCTCGGAATCCATCGGAACTCGCTGGATGGAGTACGCGGCATCCCCGTATCGCGATCCTACGTCGGCGAGCCGATTGCGTTGCCGATTGGCTATCTCGGGTTCCCGCGCTTGTATTCCATCGGTAATTGATGGATCGGCTGCGCGGCATCTCCGTATTGCGTATCCGCGGTCAATTAGCCGATTACGTTGCCCCTTCGCTTCCCGGTCCTTTTGCGTTACCCCGTTACCGCGGTTTCGCGTTTGTGTCCCTTTTCCTACGGGATGGGTAACCGAAAAGCAAACTCAACCTTTGTTTGCTGTTGCGCGATGCGTTTTTATTCCATTGCATCCGCAGAGAAACTAAATAAATAAACCAAACTAAATTATCTCGTAACCCTGTTATGCCGCGTCGCCGGTTGGTGACGGCTTACGGCAAAACGTTTATTATTTTCGGGATCTCTTGACCTTACGAGTTGGGACTCGGTAGGCACAGGCGGGCAGACTAGGAAGCGGTCGGGTTCGCAGGTGGAACGGGGTGTAGGCGTCGTTAAATGAACTTCGCTTTATTTTACTTTATATTGGAGCTTTATTTCAGCGCCCCTTTTACACTTACTATCTTACACTTGTATTTGCCTTTCACAATTACTATAACTCGCACGCGCTTTGTTATAATGTAAACCTTCGCGACACGACTTACGGGAACGGTCACGGGCAGAGTCTCCGGTGTATTACTCTCCGTCGCGGCTTCTTCGACGGTCCCTTATATTGTTTTGAGTTATGCCCTGTCGGCGCTTTTCTGCCGGGTTCGACGGTCCCCCGAATGAGGTCGGTCAGTGACCGAGCGCATTCGCAATCTCGCTGTACTCCCGCGGTTCCGCGATTGTCGAAATGCGTTGTCGCACATTCCTATGCATCTCGCAATATTGACGCGAAAGCTTGATGAACTTCCGCGGTTCCGCGAATGTCGAAATGCGTTGTCGCACATTCTTATGCATATCGCAATAGTTCGATTGACGCGGAAGCTTGATGAATTTCCGCGTCCGCGTCGGCGTAAATTGAGGAGTCTTTTGAAAGACAATTTCCTCGAAGTCTTTCGAAAGGCTATTCTATAATTTTATTATAAATAATTTAATAATTATCCGTTGTAATTTTAGATTACAACAACCCCTTTTTCTTACATGGCTGTAGCCAACACAATTTCTTTATTGTCCATTCATCGGGGTTTCATCATCGTCTTAATCCTAATTTACTTAAAGCTAATTCATTACGCTCGCGTCTATACTGTGACGAAGTCATGGCGTCTTTATTATTTTACTTACATCCTAGGTTCTATTTACATTTGTGTGGAGCCCGCATGCTCCACTGTATTTCATTCAGCGCTTTGCGCTTAGTCGCTGGACGTGGCAGCCGTTGCTGCGGCCTCTGACGTCCTCCGCGTCGCGTGCGTTGTCCCTTCACCGCTCGTCCCAGGTTCCTCGCCTCGGGAACGTCGGTCACTGGTCGGTCCCCGCTTGCTGGCGTTGCAGTTGCACCATTGGTTGTTTAGCCGGCACAGGCTTGGTCGCCCAGAATCCTTTGCCGAGGTGGTAGGCGTCTGTTAGCATTGCCCCCGTCCTCGGTGAGATGGCAATACCCCGGGCTGCGTCGCGTGGGCTGCGGTTATCGTGCGGCTGCAATGTCTTAAAGAGGTTGGTTTCTCAAATCAATATAATAAGAATTAGTTTAAATTTATGAAAAATATTCGTCTATGTGAATCTGTAAATTATGCCAAAGTTGAAGACAAATTGTCTGCATGGTTGTCGAGTAATTAATTATTGAAATTATACTCTTATCTCTTTCTTATACAGGAGCAACATAGAAAAAACGTTACGACACCTGTAATGTACGAGTAACTCTCGAAAGCATATTAAAAATCAGAGCTCAGCAACCCAGGTAGCAAGCACTCGTCATTTTGACGTCAATTGACGTCAAAAGACGTCAAAATGACAGACTTTTGACGTCAATTGACGTCAAAATGACGAGTGCTTGCTACCTGGGAAGAAATGCACTTTTCGGTCGATTTCAGTTGGCTCCGCCTAGCGCTATAATTTTTCTTATCTCGTCGACTTGCGCACAGTCTACGAGCTCGAGGCTCAGGTGCGTATCATTTGTAAACAATAGCTTTCCATGTCATCCATGGGTTATTATTGTTGACGCGTCTTTTTTGAAGTGGGATCTCACTGCGCGCGGAACGACGAGGTAAGAAAAATAGGCGGAGCTAGAGACCCCATAATAAAAGACTGGCCATAAGACGATTTGTCAAAATCCTGTGAGAGAGAAAGATATATATTTACTATCGCTTTCTCTTTCTTTCTATCTCTTTTCTATCTTTCTTTTTCTATTTTTCTTGCTTAGTGGCGGACCAATCAAAACTAGCTGTCTTATGACCAGTCTCTTATTATAGGGTTTCTAGGCGGAGCCAACTGCTTCTTGCCAAGTTCTGTTAAAAATGAAAAGAATTTGATGAAAATAGGTGCAAATTAATTCTTTACATATTTAGAAAAGACTTTTACAAAGACTGAAATAATTAGTCTACATAGTTATCAAAAAATTGTAAAAATAAAATAGCATATTGCCACATTTCAACGTGTATAATAACGTATTTATGTTTCAATTGTACAAACAACGATTTTTAAAACATTAAGAAACATCTAATTAAATGTATATTCCACATATTCATTTGCTAACTCATTTATCTCGCGACGAAAACACACGTATAGGCTTTCTTCTGCCACACCGCACAGTGGAGCCAAATAAAACTTTGTGTTGTAAAAAAGCTAGTCTCGAAATTTGAACCAATTTCGATGTTTTTTTTTTAAATAAAAGCTAATGAAATTTACAACTTTGTCAAGTTAGATTTTTGATTTTTTACTTCTCTTGTGTTAAGTGGACCGTTCCGGGTTTTTGCGCGTCGCGCCGAGGACAGTTCAAAATAATTAGGTTTTCGTTTTTGAAAATGTAACAGTCAATTTATTAAAGTTTGTTACACAGCACTCGCTATTACAATTCGCTCCGATTTGGCTCCGTTTTCGATGTCGACAATCAGTGTCGCGTACGAATGGCTAGGGTGCACTTGGCTCACTGAGCTCCCGGCCGGAGCAAGCGAAGCAATCGCGGCCGGAGCTCCGAACTTTTCCGCGAGGAAACTTCGATACGTGAGAAACGCTGATTGGCTCCAAATCGTCGAGCGACCAGACTATTGGTCGCTGTACGAGCGATCACGCGATGTGCACCTGTGTTCCGGGCGCGAGCGAAAACACCAAAAAAACCGGGGGGAAGGCAAATAAACGCGTTTTGGAGCAAACCGAGCGTTCTCGAATATTCCCACCGCTCGCTTTCACTTTGCGAGCGTTTGATTTTCAACATGCCGCCCGCCTCGTATTCAACGGAATGCGAAACAAACGGGGTTGAACGAGGTCGCATAAGTGCGCACGCAATGATAGCTGAAATCTTATAATACATTTCCTTATATACACTATATACACTTGAGAGCTTACAATATTTTGCACAATGTTCTTAAATCTAATGAGGAACAAAATAGTCTAATTTAATAATGTTATTCAACGGGCTCCGTGGGCCCAATAGACGCAGGTAACCGACAGATTTGTGTTATTGGTCGTTTCAATTCGGAATTGGCGGTGCGTAATGTAACGACGCGAACGCGACCGTCAAATCCGGGATGGACTTGTTGAATTCTTGCAAGTTCCCACTTCGAAGGAGGAAGGAGATTATTTTTTAGCAAAACTAACTCGTCAACCTTGAGATTATCGTGAGATTCGGTCCATTTGACGCGCTGTTGCAATGAATGTAAGTAGTCCGATGACCAAGAACGCCAGATCTGTTCGACCATGAGCTGCACGTGTTGCCATCGCGACAACCGATTTGCATTGATTTCGAGTAATGATTCCTCCGGGACGCTGGTGAGCGGTCGACCGATGAGAAAATGACCAGGCGTCAACGCGGTAAAGTCGGACGGATCGTCGCTGAAGGGCGAAATCGGTTGAGAGTTGAGGCACGCCTTTATCTTACATAAAATAGTTACGAATTCCGAGCGAGACAGGGTACGAGCACCGATCACCCGCTTGAGGTGGTGCTTAAAACTTTTAACGCCAGCCTCCCAAAGCCCGCCGAAATGTGGTGCCGCCGGGGGCACGAAATGCCATTTCACATCGTCATTCGCGAGGATTTCTTTGAGGGAAGGGTCGTTCATAAGAGAGCGAAAACTGCATTGTAGCTCGCGATCCGCACCCCGAAAGTTCGTGCCATTATCGCTGTACATGTCCGATGGCAGTCCGCGTCGACTGACGAACCGATGAAATGCGGCAAGGAATCCCTCGGAGGAGTAGTCCTCGACACACTCGAGGTGGATCGCTTTAGTGGCGAGACAAACGAAGACCGCCACGTAATGTTTGCTCCCTCTTTGACCACGGCCGACCACGGGGGTAATAATCATCGGTCCGGCGTAATCTATGCCCGTGTGAGAGAAAGGAGGAGAGGGATTGACTCGGGGATTCGGGAGATCACCCATTAATTGCGTCGGCGTTTTCGCGGAGTATCGAAGGCAGGTAACACATTTATGGATGTGAGATTTGATCATGTTTCGCGCCGAAATTATCCAATATGTCTGACGGAGACATCTAAGCGTGAGTTGTGTCCCTCCATGGAGGGAGCGTCGGTGAGCTTGATCGATCAAAAGTTCAGAAATATGATGTCGTGGGAGTATGACCGGGTGTCGCTCATTGTAACTCAGCGCTGAGTTTTCGAGCCGCCCGCCCAGCCGGATTAGTAAATCTTTTCCGATAAATGGGTGGAGAGAGCGTAATGGACTTGTTCTCGATACGGTGGCATGAGCTTTTAAGACCTTCAAGTCATCAGGAAAGCAGGTCGCTTGTACCGATCGAAGCCAAAAGACCGAAGCTTCGTGGGTCTCTTCTGCGGTCAAAGGCGACTTGACGATCGTCGATGAAGCGACTTTATTTTTTAAGTTTTGCACGAAACGGCGAATGTACGCGGTAACACGGAGAAGTCGGATCCAGCTCGAGCACGAGGTGGGCAGCTCCCACTCAGGAGTTGGATCGACGAGATGAACGGTAGCTTTGCGCGCTTCGGAAGATACCGTTTGCAAAATTTCCTTTCTTGTAAGAATCGGGAGAATCGGCCACGAGGCCGGGGATTTTCTAAGCCACGGGGGGCCTACCCACCATAATTCATGGTGTACAAGATCGACAGCGGTAAAGCCGCGAGAAGCGCAGTCGGCAGGATTGTCGTGCATGCGGACGTGCTGCTAACGTACTGACGGAAGGCGCGTCTGCACCTCGGAGACGCGGTTCGCGACGTAGGAATTCCATCGAGATGGATGTTGCTAAATCCAAGCCAAAGCGATTTGGGAGTCAGTCCATCCGAATAATGACGCTTGCGGGAAGCGCAGGGAATTTTTTACCTAATCTAACAACCGAGTTAATAGAACGACGGCGTTAAGTTCTAATCGTGGAACGCTGACGGTTTTTAACGGCGCGACCTTCGTTTTGGCCGCGAGAAGGGTCATCTGAATATTTGTGGTAGAATGCACGATTCGAAGGTAAACGACCGCGGCGTAAGCTCGAATGGACGCGTCCGCGAATCCGTGTAATTCCACTTCGAGTTTATCTTGACGTATCCCTGTCCATCGGGGAATGCGTATTTCACTGATATGAGGCAAATCCGTACAATAATTAATCCAATGAGGTAAAAGATCGTCGGGGATGAGAGAGTCCCAATCAATTTTACGGAGCCAGAGCTCTTGCATCAACATCTTGGCCGCGATGACGATCGGTGACGCCCATCCGAGGGGGTCATATAACCTTGCAATAAATGATAAAACGGAGCGTTTAGTATGAACCGTTACGGCGTAAGGCGAGATTACAAAGGTAAACGAGTCGTCATGCGGTGACCAAGACAGGCCGAGGACCTTGAGCGTGTCATCGCGATTGATCGGATAGTCCGAGGATTCACGTTGGTCCTCCGAGATATCCGTCAACAATTCGGGTGAATTTGCGGCCCATTTTCGTAAGGGAAAACATCCGCGATTCATTAGTCCGACGAGTTGCTTGCGTTTTTCGAGCAGAGACCGAAGGTCGTCTGCTCCGAAAAGAACGTCATCGACGTAGGTCGATTCTTCGATTATGGAAACCGCGTCGGGAAAATATTTACATTCGTCACGAGCTAATTGAAGAAGGCAGCGCTGCGCGAGAAATGGCGATGGCTTTTGGCCGTAAGTCACGGTGAGCAAGCGATACAGTCGAATCAACAGCTTTGCTGGAGGGCGCCAAAGAATTCGTTGATAATCCGCGTCGTCACGATGCATGCGTATCTGACGGAACATCTTCGCGATGTCCGCCATGTATACGTAACGGAATAATCGCCAGCGTAAAATTATTGCAGCGATGTCTTGTTGTAGCTTCGGTCCCGCCATTAAGAAATCGTTGAGAGTGGTTTTATCGTCCGATTTGCTTGACGCGTTAAACACGACGCGTAACTTAGTAGTCGTACTCGATTCGCGCAAAACGAAATGATGCGGAATGTACACCGGGGGGTATCGAGAGGGCTCGTCGTCGCGTACCTCTTCCATGTGCCCCATCGATTCGTATTCCGTGAGGAAATCGTGATACTGAGCGGCGATCTCGGGTTTCTGCGAGAGTCGGCGCTCCATTTTGGAGTATAAGAAAGAAGCCTTTTGAAAAGTGTCGCCTATGTGAGGGGGACCGTTCTTGAAAGGCAAACGAACAATGTAACGTCCTTGAGAATCGCGAGAATGCGTACTAGCGAAATGTTTTTCGCAACGTTCTTCCTCTTCGGTGAGAGGGTTTTGAGAGAGGATACTTTCGTCCTCCCAAAAACTTTGGATCAATGAATTCGTATCCTCGCAGGATACGCAATTCAAAACGGAAGCGGACTCTCCGGCTGGGCGCGCGGTGCCGGCAGGACCTGAGACGATCCATCCGAAAACAGTAAGCTGGCCCGTCGGGGTGCCGACCGGGCCTTGACGGAGGCCGTCGAGCAGCAGAGAATCGTATAAATCCGCGCCGATTAGTACATAAATCGGGCAATTACACGAGGGATCGGGATCTGCTAACGGTAAATCGCGTAAATGCGGCCACATTGCGGCTGGCTGTGTTTGAGAGGCTGTGTACGAAGTAATTCGTTGGTATACGTAGCCCGAAAATGGGAATATCGGTCCCTGTTTGTCGCATGGCGCGAGCGTGAGATTAACTTGAGATCGCGCGACTCCATTAAATTTCTCTCCGAAGCAATGTATTTTTAACGCGGCACGATAACGCTTGGTTCGCATAGTCTGACAAAGAGATTCGGATATGAAACTGTATGTCGAGCCCTGATCTAGTAGGGCACGTACTTTGAATGAGCGGCCCTCGATAGTATTTAGATTAACATACGCAGTGGCGAGAAGTACATGAGGCGGTTGCGTTACATCTCGAATAGCATGCACGGTTTGAACGGACGCGGAGGGCGCGGCCGGAGGCTCGGGAGCAGCGGCGACGGACACAGCTGACGGCGCGGAGGACGGCGAATTAATCGCGGCTGTACCCTCGCTGTGAAGCAGCGAATGGTGAGCTTGCCGGCATTGATTGCAACGTCCTTTACTCGGACAATTCTTTAAATAATGCTCAGTCCTCAAACAGTTAAAGCAACATTTATGCTGTCGCGCGACGAGTCGACGCTGCTCAATCGGCAAACTTAGAAATTTATCACACCTTGTCAGACTATGATTTCCGGAACAACGGACGCATTTGACGGGCGACACATTATTAATCGACGTACGAGATTTGTTTCCGCGCGTATTGCTCGACGCGGAGTCGAATTGCGACGGATAATCCGTGAGGCCACGTATGCGAAGAGTCATGAAGTCATGAATCTCCTTGTACGTGGGGTATTCATCCGTATCGCCTCGCTTCAAATTCCATTCATTGCGCGTTTGCGGACTAAACTTTTGCGATATAATGTAAACTAGGAGGTCGTCCCACGTATCGACAGGACGCTCGAGATTCGTCAAAGCGGCGAGAGCCGCAGACACGCTATCGCGAAATTTTTTCAATTCGAGAACATTCTCGGTTTTCATTTTTGGTAAGTCGGCGAAAGAATGGATGTTCGCGTGAATTATCGCGTTACGGTTGTCGTACTCGTCGAGAAAAAGTTGCCACACTGCCTCGTAATTCGCGTCAGAAATATGAATGTTATTAATTAACACGGCAGCCTCGTCGGAGAGGCCCGCCTTTAAGTAATGTAACTTTTGAGTCTTCGTGAGGGACTCGTTTTTGTCGACGAGTGACTCAAAAATTCCCCGAAAATTTTCCCATTCCGGGAAAGCACCCGAAAAGTTTGGAAGCGAAATACGAGGCAGATGCAATGACATGCCGGAGTGCGCGTCGCGATAAGATGATTCGTTACCTCGGAACGGCGCGCTCGGGGCGTTGTTACTTAATTTACCGATGATCTCGTGCAGATGATCCGCCGCGAAGTAGGCTTCCTCGGCGGCAAGAAGGTCGTCCTGTTGGAAGTAGGGGGTCGACTTCTTCTCCTCCGGGGTGGCCGTCTGTAGCAGCTGGACGTGGAGGGCTCGAACATTCTCCCAGAGGCTTTCCAAATTAGTCAGTCTCCCCTTCGTCTTTGGGAGAGTGACCTGAGCTTTGGGAAGCTTTTTAAAGTTTATCAGCGATCGCTTAAGTGTAGCAATCGCATCGCCTTGGGCGATTAGCAGATTTTTGAGATCCAGAGACATGTCAGCGAGATGGTTGGATCTTGTAGGCGAGGATCTGACACCTGTGTGTCAATCCGATCGAAGAGCTGGTGCTCTTGAAGACTCCGCGGCGAGAAGCAGGGCGATCCTCGCGGGAGTCAGGGACGTCAGGCCCGTCTCCGCTTGCGACTCCGCGGCGAGCAGCAGGGCGATACTCGCGGGAGGCAGAGACGTCAGGCACGTCACAAGGCAGGGCGCCCGTCGGGCGGCGGTGAGCGTATTTCAGCACGATACGTTTTGCTGGAGGTCACGCAGGAGCCTCCGGAGCAGAGCGAAACCGGGTAGCACCGGGCTTTTTCGACACTGGTGGACACCTATCTTTAAGTGAGCGGGTGCAGAGCGCTCGGGTTGGTCGATCGAGAAGAGCGAAGACGCTCTTATGCGTTTCCGCGGCGAGCAGCAGGGCGATACTCGCGGGAAGCAGGGACGTACAGCACGTCGCAATGGCAGGGCGCCGGTCGGGCGGCGGATGCGTATCGCGATGATACGGTTGCTGGAGGTCGCACAGGAGCCTCCGAAGCACTTCACAATTCACAGGGCAATCTTTAGGAGAGCGGGTGCAGAGCGCTCAATGTACAGAGTGAGCCACGGAGTCACGAACGCGTATCGCGGAGTACCCGATGAACCGGGAATCAGATTCGATGTGCGACGGTTCGAACGGCGAACTCCGTTTGTGAGCGAGTCGAGCGGGCGCGACGGTCCGTTTGTCTCGGAGCACAACGCGATCACTATGGAGGCGGTCGAACTGTCTATGCCGGTTTTTGATTTACACTATCCGGCTCGAAGGACCATTAAATGTTAAGTGGACCGCTCCGGGTTTTCGCGCGTCACGCCGAGGACAGTTCAAAATAATTAGGTTTTTGTTTTTGAAAATGTAACAGTCAATTTATTAAAGTTTGTTACACAGCACTCGCTATTACAATTCGCTCCGATTCGGCTCCGTTTTCGATGTCGACAATCAGTGTCGCGTACGAATGGCTAGGGTGCACTTGGTTCACTGAGCTCCCGGCCGGAGCAAGCGAAGCGATCGCGGCCGGAGCTCCGAACTTTTCCGCGAAGAAACTTCGATACGTGAGAAACGCTGATTGGCTCCAAATCGTCGAGCGACCAGACTATTGGTCGCTGTACGAGCGATCACGCGATGTGCACCTGTGTTCCGGGCGCGAGCGAAAACACCAAAAAAACCGGGGGAAAGGCAAATAAACGCGTTTTGGAGCAAATCGAGCGTTCTCGAATATTCCCAACGCTCGCTTTCACTTTGCGAGCGTTTGATTTTCAACATCTTGTTTAAATCAAATATAAAAAAGTTAGATTTAGAAATTTTTCAATCAAAAACTAGATCTCGTTTAATTTAACGTCGAAGGCAGGTATTGATATTTAACTTAAATGATTAAACCCTGATTAGGCTTGAAAAAATCTTAGACCGACAAGTCTCACTAAATCTTACCTTACCTTAACAAACGAAATTGATTGAAATAGCACCTGATGTTAGTTAATAAAAACTGCTGAATAAAGTAAGACTGAAGTATGTCTATTATGTAAACAATTTTTTTATTAATTATTAATAAATTTTAAGTTATTAACAAGATTTGAGCCTTTGCATCTATCGGAGATGGACAGAATGTTTCCACTCAATATGAAGACTACTTATTTTAGATCTATTTATATAAGGATATATATATACATATAAGGATGCAGCTGATCAAAAGTCGATAAAGCTAATCTTCGTTAATTCTCATTCAAGAGTTGATAGAGCTAATTCTTGTTCACAAATACTGCGTCCAATCATATGTTAATACGTTGTGACGTGACAAATGTCGCGTCCCTTACCCCAGATGGGAGCTCGGCCGAGGGAGGCGTCAGGGATGGTGCCTCCGCCCGAGGCGGGCGGAGAGCGAACATTTAGGTTAGAATTTATCTTTGCGAGCGTTACAGGTCGAGGGAGTGCGGAGCAGATGGCCAGGGTCACGACGAATGTAACGGCGTATGCCGCGTCGAGGGACTTACGGCTGGACAACCAGGAGCTCCGAGGGCGTACGGTCGGCGGGCGGGTCACGCTGGGGCCCACAGCCGGAAGATCAGCTGACCTGTCAAGGCGTCACAAGCGGCACGAGAGCACTGCAGCCCGAATACGGAGGACCCGGAGAAGGGGACGCCCCGACGAAGGTCCCCGTTGAGGAACGGGACCACCACCGCGGTGTACCGCCCCCGGTCGACGAGCCATGGCCCGTCCAGCCTGGCCGTCGAGGAACCGGACGATGAGACGCGGCCTGGACAGCCGGTCTCACATAGGCGGACTTTGAAACTACCGCCAGCGGATGGGCGCAGTGACAAGGGGCGCTCTAGTGGGGCGCGGCGATCGCCTAGAGGGATCGCTGGCAGGCCAGGGCGCAGCACCGACCAGGCTAGGAAAACCGGCGCGCGCGGGCGCGCGCGGGCCCTGCGTGGTCCCGCCGGACTAAGGAAACGCCACTGTCGTGCGAGCCGCCATCCCAGCAACATCTAGCCCTGTGAGCCGAGCGACGAGCTACCGGAATCGAAGGAATTGTAAGGCCACTGCTCAGCCTTCTTCGAAGTAAGATCGCGAGAATACCTAGGCCCTCCCGGGAGTCGCGTTGTGCCGCGGTAATGTATGAAATCAGCCGTTAAAGAATATCGAGTGCCATACCGCGGGAGGGCCCGCGCGACGAAGTGATCGCAAGTGCCCGTCTCGGGGATGAGAACGTACGGCCGCCGACAGTCAGCGTGCTTGTAATTTCGTTGCGTGTGATATCGTTTCGTGTACTTTCGTTGCGTATAATTTCGTTGTGAGTAATTTCGTTTCGCGTAATTTCGTTGCGGGTGATTTCGTCGCGTGGAATTTCATGATCGCCGTTGGCTTAACCGTGCCGTAGTTTTGAGAAATGGCTCTCGCGCGTGAGAGAGCCTCGTAGTTATCGTTGCCGGTTAAGTTCATGCCATTTGGAATTAGCTATACGTGCGTTTCATCGGGATTAATGGCCCACGGTTGTGTCGAGTTTACGGGTGAGGCCATTCGTGCGTTTCGAGGGGAGAGAAGATCCCCAGCGTTGTCGCGGTAGACCGTAGGGAAATTGCGTTAATTGTTTAATTGTTAGACGTAGACGTTTCGAGTATTTCGCGTTTGACCGCCCGGGTAGAATCCGCTGCAACTTATGTCGGGGAATACTCTTGTACGAATTCAATCAGGATTGCCGTGCAGTTCAGCGACGGAATGAGTATCGCGCTCGTGGGGTGACACGTGGCGCGTACTCGAATTCTGCTTGTTCGCCGTGGAACACGCTATCGTCCACATGTTATCTGCCTTAACCGAAATATAATTTGATGTTTTCTGTTATTTGAGTGTGATGATTGCGCTACGCTCCCTCTCCTATTCCACCCGCGGTTGATCAAAGAAGCCCACGCCTGAGAAATACTGCGATTTCGTGAATCGTGGTGCGTGGAATCGCACCTGGCGCCCAACATAACATCTTAAAAATACTCAGTCGAGCTACCATCGGGGTTTCGGAGAGAAGTATCGCGAATATATAAAGAGATCTATAGTGAAGAAAGCGACGGCGCGCTCCTCCACGGCCGGCGAGACCGTGAGGACATCGTCGTCGTCGTCACAACGTTTATGAGTCAAAAGTGCGTGATCAGCCGTTTAACTGGAGCAGTATAGATTTTAAACATTTTACAGAATGTAATACACGAAAACATAACAGATTGGTAACAAACGAAGACATAAATAAGCTATTGATTTTCAGATCCTTATATAAGTAGTCTTTGTACTGCATTCGGTCCAATTCCAATAGATGCGGACGCTCAAAACTTTAACTTAAAATTCATTAATAATTAATAAAAAAATTGATTACATAATAGAAATACTTCAATCTTACTTTATTCAGCAGTTTTTATTAACTAAAATCTAGTGTTATTTTAATTAATTAATTTTAATTAATTTAGTGAGACTTTGTTAGTCTAAAGTATTTTCAAGCCTAAACAGGGTTTAAACATTTAAGTTTAATATCAATATTTATCTCCAATGTTAAATTAAATGAGATATCTAGTTTGATTGAAAATTTTCTAAATCTAACTTTTTTATGTTTTATTTAATAAAGGGAAGTGAAAAATAACAAATCAAATTCAACAATTACATTTCATTTAACAAAAGCATCAAAATTGGTTTAAATTTCAGAAACACAAAGTTTCATTTAGCCTCACTATGCGCCGCCTGTCTTGCAACGTGACGGCAACCAACCTCCTTCAGATGCTAATACGGCTCTGTGATTAGTTTATGCCATCTTAAGATTGTACTGAAGAGGCGGTCTTAAATATAAAAGGTCCAATTATGAATACCGGCCTATGAGACGTTCTGTTGACCACCCCTAAAAAAAGCAAGGACCGTGTTGGCAGCTGCTGCACTTAAACTTATAATCATATCTGCGTTAAGATTTATTTTTAAATATTAGAAAATACATAGAATAAGATTAAAAAACTTGTTTTAGTATCTTTATTAATTCCTTTGTAATTATTTCCCGAAAAATACTGTTTTAACCATTCAGCTTTCCTTCCCAGCTTGCTTTCCCTTATTAAGGGTCTATTCTATCTTGTTGACTCAAAAAGAGGCACTTTTTTGCGAATTTTTGTTAGGCAAGGTTAAAAAATTGTCAAAACCATTCTTTTTGCATAATTTTGTACATTTATCTACCTTTTGTCAACATTTTTCAAATATTTTTATACAAAATTGGTTAGTTGTAAAATATTCACGCGCCATAGAAGTGAAGCATGCAGCGATTAATATGGCCTAGCTGCAAAATGGTGCTTTACGATAGTCGGAAACAAATTAGTGTTTTTACATTCGAAAATTGTTGTTCGTAGAAAGTAGACAATGAAATAAATTGTAAAAAAAATGACGAAATGGCAGCCTTCTAAACAAGATCTATTTTTGGCCTAAAATTTTCGAATTCTTTTGTCAATTAAAAAAAAACTTGTTAATGTCGACTTGATTGTACTTTACTTCCCGCGGACAACAATTTTGAACATAAAAACACTAATTTTATCTGTTTCAGACTATCAAAAGGCCCGGGAGAACTTCCGCAGCTAGGCCGTATCAATCAATCAATCACTACGCGTTTCACTTCTACGATGTGAATATTTTATTTCAACTAACCAATTTTTTATGAAAATCTTTGAAAAATGTTGACAAAAGATAGATAAATATTATGCAAAAGAATGGTTTTTATATCTGTTTTACCTTGCCTAAGAAAAATTCGCAGAAAAGTGCCTCTAAAAGACTCATAAAGGTAGAATGGACCCTTAAAGTTAATTAATTAGCAAAAATCTGACACGCTCAGGCATGGTAACATCGCACAGTAGTGTGGAGGTGTATATTGACATTTTTTAGATATTTACATAATTCTGCATACAATAAGAAAATTATTTTGAAGTTTTGAGTTATTTATCCATAATTTACTATACATAAGGATTAATGTCAGCACACTGACGGAATATTAATCAATATTTGTATATTGACAGTTTTTAGACATTCACATAATTTTTTATACAATAATGAGAAAATTAATTTGAAGCTGTATCTTATTTATCTGTAATTGTTTGCTATACATAAAGGTTAATGTCAGCATATTTATAGAATATCAATCAATACGTATATACTGAAACTATATTGACATTAATCTTTATGTACAGCAAACAATCTCAGACAAATAAGATAAAGCTTCAAAGTAATTTTCTTATCATTTTGTATGCAGAAATATCTAATAAGTTCGTCAATATGCAAGTAATAATCCGTAATTATGCTGACATTAATCTGTATGTATAGTACATTACAGATAAATAACGGTACAGTACAGATAAAAACCTTGAAACTTTAAAGTGACCGCAATTAGTTGCATATTCAAGGCGATTTTCGAGAGCTACGCCTACTTCTCTCCCCTTGCCTCTCCGCTCAACCACGCTCGGTCACTTGTAGGGCTCGCCGGCCGAGCAGAGCGACAAGGAGAGACAAGTAAGCGTATCTTTCCAAAATCGGCTCAAATGTGCAACTAATCTGGCCACTGAAAAGTGTGTGCAGTACGTAATGATACGTTCACTGCTGTGCGATATACCATGTCTGAGCGTGCTAAATTTTCTCACATTCTACAGAATCTGAAAGCACAATCGGTAATTTTGGGGTACTCGTATAACAGACAAAAAAAGTTGACCTAAAAATGTATGCCACATTCATTATAAATGTACAATAAAATTATATTTTTTCAAGTATTTTAAGTGAAAAATAATAGAACTTACTCCTTGAATAGTTCCTCTGAACTTTTCTCTTCTCGCCTATCCTTGAAATCAATCGAATTCACTAAATTCACTGAATTCACTACTGAAACTTTCGCTTCACTCGATCTTTAGATGGCAATCAATCCATAAACGCATAATAGATTGACTCGCACTCGCGACCTTTCTGATTGGTCGGTGATAACCGCCAATGACAGGCGTAGAGAAAATGGCCGTACCGCAGAGGCGAAGGAAATGGCCGTATAGTGATTGGTTGAGGGGCGCACATGAGTATCCGACATGGGTATCCGACATGTGTGTGTTTTAGAAAGCGCCGTCAGAGCGCGCGATACACGTATCGAAGTTGTCGTCACAATCGAGATAATCCATTGTTGCGCTGCACACGTGAGGAGACATGTGAGTATTATGGTCAATTCAGACATAATTGTGACATGCCCGTACCGTGACTACCGTGACTGTACCGTGCACGGACAGAAAGATTAGTTAATAAAGACGATAAGATTTACATAAAAATGTTTATAATAATCGTGACCGTACCAGTGCCGGCTCGTCCGTATTCATGGCTCACGGTCACCATGATCAGCGACGTTATTTTTACAAATACGGCTCGCACAGTACGACGTTTACGTTTGAACACGTTTCCGATGAAAACACCGTCGTACCGGCTCAAGCCGTATTTGTAATAAAAATAACCTCGCCGATCATGGCAACCGTGCAGCCATGAATACAGACGGGCCGGCATTGGTCACGGTTACATATGAACATTTCTATGTAAATCTTATTATCTTTATTGACTAATCTTTCTGTCCTTGCACGGTACAGTCACGGTACGGGCACGACACAGTTACGTATGAATCGACTTTAAGCGTTCACTATCCTTTGTATTTTTTTTAATACTAGAAAACATTTATAAAATCTTTTACCGTTTCTTTATTAATGTATACATTGTGTATGAAACAGAGCGAAAAAAAACGAGAGAAATGAATGACTTGGAGAGATTTGCGCAGAGGGATCGATCCCCGTCGGGATCGAGAGACAAGAAGAGGAGAGATTGAGACAGAGACAAAGAAAACGACAATGACCTGAGAAAACATATAGAGAAACAGAGAAAAAAGAAAGAAAAGGAAGCCAAAGAAAAACAGGAGAAGTTAGTATATTGCTTTATTTTTAAATTATAAAATTACATATGCAGGGTGATCTCTGCAATAAACTCTGAGAAACGATAAGTCGCGCAGAAAAGATCATTTTTTTGTCAAGCAACCCATGTTCTTTGACGCGTCGTTTAGGAACTCCGCGCAGACAGGTCTTAAGTAACATTTATAACAATTATGAGTAATTATTTATTTATTGTTTCAAGTACACTTGCAGACAGTTTACAGAAGTTTACGTTTAAAGTATCTATCCTGACTGCATTCATGACACCATCATAACATTGATTGTCGGACTCTAGCGAACATTTGAGATCATGTTGCGACCAACTGTAGCGCAGAATACAATCAGGTTCAGGGTGGACACTTTGAAAACTTGTAAACTGTCTCAAATGTACTTGAAACAAAAAATAAATAATATACCTCATAATTGTAATAAATGTCACCTAAGTCTTGTCTGCGTATAGGGGTTGTTTGACAAAAAATGATCTTTTCTGCGAGATCTATTGTTCCTCAGAGTTTGTTGCACAGGTCCTGATTCAATCTGTATAGTTGTGGCAACACAATTTATGTAATTTTGTGTATTATAAATATAAATGATTTAGGAAACGGAGAGAGGAACGAGACAGAAAGAAACACGTAGACAAAGAAAGAGATAGAGAAGAAATGGAGATTACAGAAGAGGATGAGGATGAGGATGAGACAGAGGGAGAAGAAAATAAAGAAAATAAAGGCCAGAAAGAAAAAAAAGAAAACAAAGAGGAGGACGGAGACTGGACGAAAGAAACCAGATGTAAGTTACATTTACCATATTACAATTACTTAAAGAAGGGGATGTAAAAGTCACCATTTTGTGCCCTTAACAGAAATCTGTAAAACACGCTTTGCTATCCTTTTTGAGGTTGAAAGAAGAAAGAAATAATAATTTTTTACCAGGAAATTGAGGGAAATGTTTTAGAAGCGATAAATGTTTTTAAAATGTGTGTCAAAATAACTGTGTTTGAGCGGTTTAACTGCATTTCTATTTAATGAATTCTACACCACAAAATTGTATAAAAATGTCTGTACATAAAACACGAGCGCATGCACCATTGCACATATACACTTGTCATACCGTGTGTACAAAAATTTGGAAACGGCCAATTATATCAGAATGTATTTCTCTTATGGGAAAAATGTTTGAGAAAAATGGGAAAAACTTGGAGGATTCAAAGGGGGCCAATAGACGATCTTATAAAATTATAGATTCAAGGACCATGTTGGGCCCAGTAAAGCTCAAATAAATTTTTGAAATGGGAATTCTCCTATTTTATAGTGCATCATCTTTTTCTACTAAATAATTTGAACAACTTTTGTCTATATATTTTTATTTGCCTAGTACTTTTTGAGTGGTGTAAAATTCATTAAATGGAAATGTAATGCTTGTTAAACCGCTCAAACACAGCTATTTTGACACACATTTTAAAGACATTTATTATCGCTTCTAAAATAATTCCCGCAGTTTCCTGGTGAAAAGATTATTTCCTACTTTTTCAACCTCACCTGTAGCAAAGTGTGTTTTACAGGTTCCCGTTAAGGGCACAAAATGGCGATTTTTACACCCTTTTTTTAAGTCATTGCTATTTAGTTGAGTAATCTATTGCTTTGATTGTTACATTTCGTGTAATTATTATCTCTCAAGAGCGCGGCGGGCGAGGGGTAGAGGAGGGCAGAGAGGCTGGAGAGGGACAAGAGGAGGAGGAAGCTGGAGAGGAGCAGAGCGAGGACGTCGAGGACGTGGCTACAGGGGTGGCCAGAGAGGTGGCCACATGAGTGGCTACGGGGGTGACCAGAGAGGTGGCCACATGGGTGGCGACGGGAGTGGCTACGGGGGCGGACCGATATACCAATTTTTTCATAATATTAATCCTGTTAATCCGTACTAATAAAAATAGAATTAAAAAATAATCAGTGCAATATGTTTCCTCAAACTCCTTTTCCTCTTTAAAATTATATTAAAAAATAGTTTTTTTTTTTAACTTTTATTTCTTTATATACTTATCGCATACAATTATATAATAATTGCATTTTATTTTTTTAATATTTCACTTCTATACATTTATCATATAAAGGAACACTAAATTTATCTTTCAAAAGAGGCAAAATTCAAGCAACTGTAACTTTGTTAAAAATAAACAAAATTTAAATTTTAAAAAAGGATTTTAAAGCTTGAAATTTCTACTTTCAAAAGGTTACTATTATTTTTTAGTTTCTGTAAGTTTGGTAATTTTTACATATAAAAAACTACAAACTGGACAAAATAAAAAATTTTTCTCTCACGTTCACAAAAAAAATTTGAAAATTTTTAACTTTCTAACGTAAAAACTTGAAGTTTTCCTTGCAAAATCTTTTTTTAAAAATGTTTTTACGATTTTTTGATACCAATTTATTGCGGATTGAATAAGAAATGAGCATTTTGACTCTGATTGCTCATAACTCCCTTAGAAATCATTGTATCGCAATTAAAAAACAGATTCTTAAAGCTGAAACTTTGCTCTATTAAACGGTATAATTGCCAATTTTTTATATAACATGTAGATATGATACAAATTGACGAAAATGTAAACATTAGCAATTTTTCTAATTTTCATTTTGACTCAGAAAACAGTTGTATAGAACAACGCAGAAACGTAGAAACATTTTTTAAAGAAGATTTTGCAAAGAAAACTACAAGCTTTTACATTAGAAAGTAAAAAATTTTCGCAGATTATTTTTGTGCAGGTGACAGGCCCACAAAGTGAAAGAACAATTTTCTATTTTGTACAGCTTGCAGTTTTCTATATGCAAAAGTTACCAAACTCACAGACACTAAAAAATAATAGTAACCTTTTGAAAGTAGAGGTTTCAAGCTTTAAATTTAAATTTTGTTCATTTTTAACAAAGTTACAGCTGCTTGAATTTGGCCTATTTTTAATGATAAATTTAGTGTTCCTTTAATTTTTGTAAGAAATGTATAATTTACTTTTACTTAAATATTACTAATTTTTATGTAAATAATATTTTTTTACAGATCCTTGCTTAACATTACAAAATGGATGATATCAGTATAAAATTAACTTTTTCAAAAAAGGTAAAAAAAAGGCGCCAAGTACACGCAATGTATTTTGTAAATTCAAAAATTCAATCTAAGTGGTAGCTATGTTTTTTCTTCACAAAATTATATTACCTAACTTAACTTAAGTAACATGTATTTCAAAAGAAGATATAAAATCTTTAAATTATATAAATTGCGCCAATTGCAAAGAGAATATGTATATTGCTTTAAAAGATAATTGTTGTGCAACTACTTCAAAAAAATAAAACCCAAGCTGTATCTTTGTTTTCCTATTCCAACCCAAGTGGTAATAGCTTCTTAATTTTCTTTAACAAATTTTTAATATTACAAATAATCAGTTTAATTATAAAGAATTAAAAAAGTAACAATACCAAATAAAAAAATATTTAATTAAAACAAAATAAATAAATTTTTCTTGTAAGAATACTTGGCGCTGCTTTTTTACTCCCATTCTTCCCTAAATTGTTTATTGTTTCTTTATTCAATTAAACTAATACTAAAATACTAACAGAATCTTTTTGGTTTCTTAATTTCAGATGATTTGGCTTGCAGTTATCGTGGTCACCGCACGACACCTCTGAAAAATCAGGAGTGGCCGTAACTTCCTTAATTTACAATATTTTTCAACGAAAAAAATTCTGAATGTTGTTCAATATATTGATATCAACTTTTTGTTGTAAGAAAAAATAAATTGACTTTCTTATAAAAATCCCCGAAAATCATGCCCTTCCAACTAGGCATGACCCCTTAAAGAGAATTAAGAAGCTATTACCACTTGGGTTGGAATAAAAAGACCCTTGAATAGAAACACAAAGATACCATTTGGGTTTTATTTTTTTAAAATAGTTGTACAACAATTACATTTCAAAGCAATATAGATATTCTTTTTGCAATTGGCGCAATTTAATTTAAAGATTTCATATCTTTTTTTGAAATACATGTCACTTGAGTTAAGTTAGGTAACATAACTTTGTAAAAAAAAAAAAAAAAAAAATCCACATCTTTTTTTTTTTTTTAAATACATGTCACTTGAGTTAAGTTAGGTAATATAATTTTGTGAAGAAGAAATAAACCTACCACTTAGGTTGGATTTATCATACATGTGCATGTATTTTCACTAGCGTGGAGCAATATCAAGCTCGAGTTAATTACCGTTTTTGCCCCTCTATATAAAGATAAGCAGAAATTTTTTAAAGTGAGTACTTAGAGTTGGTGTATCTCTTTAAATATTGATCGTAGCGCTTTTTATCATAAGAATTATTGATAGAACTCTTCGGAAAACAACCAGAACTTCTATGAAAACTGACAATTTCCGGAAAAAATTCCTCTCGGGACTTACAATTTTCAAGGTGCGGCACTTCGAAGAGCTGTAACTTTTGAAATATTGGTCGGATCGTTTCGGACCTTAATAGTTTTCGGGGGGCCACCAGAACTCCCGCGAAAACTCCGGAAAAAAAAATTTTAATTTTAGGGTGCGCACTTTGAAGGGCTGTAACTTTTGAAATATTTGTCGGATTGTTTCGGACCCTAATAATTTTTGATAGAACTCCTCGGGAGGCCACCAGAACTCCCGCGAAAACTGCCGTTTTCCGGAAAAAAAAATTTACCTTTGGGACTTAAAAAATTTTCGAGGTGCGCACTTTGAAGGGCTGTAACTTTTGAAATATTGGTCGGATCGTTTCGGAACTTAATAGTTTTTGATAGAACTCCTCGGGGGGCCAGAACTCCCGCGAGAACTGCCGTTTTCCGGAAAAAAAAATTACCGTTGGGACTTAAAAAATTTTCGAGGTGCGCACTTTGAAGGGCTGTAACTTTTGAAATATTGGTTGGATCGTTTCGGACCCTAATAATTTTCGATAGAACTCTTCGGGGGGCCACCAGAACTCCCGCGAGAACACCGGAAAAATTTTTTTTCAATTTTAGGGTGCGCACTTTAAAAGGCTGTAACTTTTGAAATATTGGTAGTAGCGCTATAAAATCTATAGGGAACTCTAGAACTCATCGAAATCTTTCTAAATCTACCATAAAAAATTAATTTTAAAAAAATAGGGAAATTTTTTTGTTCAACTTTGACATCAATTTTTGGGCTTATTTGTACGGAACTCTTTCTAAAATATATAGGGAACTCCAGAACTCATCGAAATCTATCTGGAACTACCATAAAAAATTCATTTTTTTTTAATAGGGAGCGCCGTGAAGTTAGCCCCCTATTTTTAAAATAGTGTTTTCACCACTTTAAATGACGGAACTCTTTCTAAATACTACAGAGAACTCTAGAACTCTTTCTGGGGAATCCAGAACTTTAATAAAATTTTCCGAATTTTGAAAAAGGGGGGCCAACTTCACAAATATCCCGTTGACCGCTAACCCCGCAACGGTAACATAACCCGCTGCGGTCCACCGGGGAGGTGCACAGGGCCCAGACGTGACCCACGTCTAGGCACCTGTAACACCTTAGGGGCCGGGTCTGGAGCAGCTCTACTTTCGATCTGCTCCAGCCCACCCTGAGCCCTTCCTTCATCACCTCGGACGCGGTTCTCGCAGGACACCGCGCCCAGGCGATTCCCATACCCTTAGGGGGACAGAGGATCTCCCCGACCCTCACGTCCCCCTCCTCGCAGCCGCGACCTCCTTCTGGGTGATCGAGTCGTCCAGGCCCCTCAAGCGCAGCTCCATGCTCCTGCTGGGCCTGGCGACTCGCACCCCGGATCCCTCCAGCACGGCGTTTATCTGCCGCGCCAGGACGTTCGCCTTTTTCTTGGAACCCTCACCGGGTGACCGCCCGGGACCTCCAACACCAGGCCCCCGGTGACTGCTCTTCGACAATTTATGTCGTCCCCAAGGCGGCGAAGGAGATTTTCTAATTTTCAAGACCTCGGCGTACGAAGCCGCCCCGCCCCCGGGGACGGTGATAGTCACCGCCTCCGTTCTGGGCGGGACCGGCCCCGCAGCCTTAGCCCTTTTTTCCTTACCCGCGGCAGGAGGGGCACGCTCCGCCCCCACCCCCGCCCCGACCAGGCTCTCGTCTGGCGGTTAAAGGAGCAGGGGCCGCGGCAACCCCCCCTCACCGCTTCTCCCAGCCACTCCTCCCTTCCGGCCTATCCGCCGGAGGGGAAGGCAGCACCCTGGTTGCATTCCTTCCCTTAGAGGCACCTCTCCGCCGGCCTCCTCCGGCCGAAGGAATGCCCTCTTTCTGCCCAGCAAGGGAACGTATCTCCCTCGCGATGGCATCCATCTTGCGATCGAGGGCGTCGACACGGAAACTGAGTCCCGCGTCGAGCCCCCGATCGCCACACACTCCGCTATCCAGAGCATCGCTCCCTCTATGTTTGACGCGAGGTGTAGTCTGAGTGGCCACGTCCGTATCTCCACCTGCTGACTCTCTTCGTCCACATCCATGGACTCGCACTCACCCATATGTGCCTCAAGCACTTTTCCCCTTAGTCGAGAGTGCACCCGAATTTAGGTTGCCGCCTCCCGGGTTGCCACCTTAAATGCTGAAAGGTTTTCTTTGGCCTTGGCCAATTCCCCCCTCAATTCCGCCAATTCTGCCTTCAGGGAGTCACGATGTCGTGCCACCTTCCATAATTTATTCTCCGTTTTGTCGCAGTCCTTTCGCAATTTTGCGATTATCAAGGCCGCAATCTCCATCGCAACCTGACAGTTAACGTCCTCCTCTTCGAGGTCGACGTCGAGTTTCTCCAACATCGTGTCTACGACACCCTCGCATCGTCTGACGCCTTTTTCGATGAGTTTTCCCCAACTCGTCAAAATCTCTCCTCTCCACTCTTCGTGAACGGGATCCTCCCTGTCCCTCGTGACAGATTTTAGGGGAGAAGGCACTAGTAGCAAAGTAACAGCCACTCCGAGCCTCAGGCATGCGGGGTTGCGGTTAGCGGGGGCGGGGGGGGCTTCGCTCACACGGGGGAACGCCGTAAGAGGTGGACGAGGGGGCCGAGGGACGGTGTTAAGGGTCATCGGTGGGGGGTGTCGCGGGGGGAAAAGTCTTAGACGATTTACTAATATTTGCTGGGTGAAGGGAGGAACGCGACGCGAGGGGAAGGCTGTTTACTGGTATTTGTCGGGACCTTGTAGGACGTAAATTCCCTAGGCGGGTAATTAGGAATATCGCGCCACAGGGTCGCCAACGGGATTCGGTGCGAGGACGCGGACGTTCCGAAGGGGCGCTCGGAGCGACGTTTTCGCATTATCGACCACGCGCGAAAATCGCGATCGAATTTTTTGCGCGCTTGCGCGCGTCCGGGCGCGTCCAAACTCGTTCGAACTCGTTCGAGGTCGCTCCTCTCGACGTTCCGCGAAAATGCGTTCAAGGTCGTTCATTTCGCGGGTCCCGGTCGCCTTTCTCCGATCTTGTTTTTTCTCGGTCTGAAGGTTGTTTAGATCCACAATGCGGATGACGCAATCGCCGCGATTTCGGAGTAAGCGGGGTCGCGCAGAGATAGGTATACGGATCTGGAAAAAAAGGGAAAAAGAAAGAGAGAACGCACAGATAAAATACGTAGTTTTTTATTTTGAAAAAATACACGCACGTCGACGTGCGTTTACATTATTTCGCGCGTATGAGTATATATTTGTAGACACGCGTCGCTACATTAGGATCGGAAACAAAGCTCGGTGATCTCGCAGTCGACGATGTTGTTAGGATCGAAGAATTCGCTCTTCAGTATCGCAGTCTGAGCCGAAGTTCCCACTTTGATCGCGTTGGCGGCTATCTCCCGATAGCGCAAAAACTTCGCGTCGACCTCCTCGGTCGCCGTGCTCAGCGCCGAGACGATGCGATCGACGCAAAATTGGAGATCGTACAGCGTGAGCAGGGTTTTGAGCGCCATCGCCACGCGAGCCGCTTTGGGTAGCTCCATACGTAGGATCGACAGGTTGTTAATCAATCCGAATCGCAGCGTCATTTCTCCGATCGATATCGGCTAGGGGGGGGGGCGGGTTCCATCGAGGATGGATTGCATGGACGACAATATGTCGCGTTTGCGCTCGACCAGTCCTTTCCACATGTCGAGCGTCAGGGAGACCTCCCTGCCTTGTTTATCTCCCAGCGCGATATCCACGTATGAAGGCGTGGTATGTATATTGTACCACGGTGACTTAATCGTGATACCGATGGCTATATACTTGTAACCAGTCGTCGTCAGCAGATAACGCGTCGTCAGGACGCGCACCGCGGGCAATTCGACGGGCATGTCGGTGGGAGGGTGAGAGCTGGAACGCGACTCCCGATGATGATGACGATGGTGATCGTCCGTGAAATCGATCCTTCGTATTTTATTGCCGTTGTCGTTCACCTCCGAATCCGCCTCGCGAGGGGAAATACCCTTCGGCGCAGGTCGATCGGTCAACGTCGAGAACATTTCGCACGCGCGCTGCAATAACCGTTCGTTTCTGATTTTTTTCCGACGCGTCGTATTCGGCTGACGATGCGACACTGATGCTTTGGGGGGGGGGGGACACATCGGTATAAGTAGAAAAGTTCTTACTTATTTCGCGCGATGCGTGGTGTTCAATTTGCGCGGTTCTCTATTTCCTTCGACGGATACGGCGATCGGAAAGCCGAACGCCATTGTCGTCATCGTCCGAATAATCGCTTGCCGGTGACGTTAAATCATCTTTGAGGCGTACGATTCGATCGAGGAGATCGCGCAACTGTTGCAACAGTTCGGCCTTAGGGCAGACGATATTTAGTATCCGCAGATCGAATTTACCGGCTGACGAGACGGTCCTCGTAAATTCGTTGAATCTGTAGAACTGCGCCTGAGTGGTGAAGTACAGATTGCCGTCGACGTAGCGGAAGATCGACGTCACGCCGGTCGGTATTTCGGAAAATGTCGCATTGAGAGGCGTAAATTTGGCGACTCTCTTGCTCTCGTGGCATTCGTCTATCTCGCCTACCGAGTTTGTTTTTTTTTTGTTCTCGTTGGAAGAGGAAAATGCCTCGCACATTCCTGACCCCGGCTGTCAGGATATGTGGGGCTTGCACCCACTAAAAAACCTCTCCCAGAACAAACAGCACAAAGGACTACAGTCACGCCACGCGGGAGACCCGAGGTATTACATCACATGAGCCTACCGAGTTACCATTGAACACCACAAAGGAACGTCCTCTGTGGGTGTTCACCGCTCCGTTGATTAACGTTTTTTCGGGAAATCCAAGTTCTTGCAAGGTCTTCGGCCAACCTGGCCGCAAACTAAATTCCGGATATTGAACCAAGTATACCAAATTATCTACGAACACCACGAAATCGCCGGACGGGGATTGATAGGCGGCGGTCACGCGCGTGTAATTGTCGTGAAGAAAGCTCATGTGATGCGAAAGGGCTAAAGGTCTGTTGTTCTACCGTCCAGATCGATCGACCAAACGTAACGTTTGTACGAGATGTACATGCGATTTTCCAAAATCAATATCCCGTTTACGCGATCGAGGCTGCACAGGTCCGGCATTGGCGGCGGCGGCGCCGGCGCCGGCGTCTGCGGGGGCTCGTTCGTAATTTTTTCACCGTACAAACGTTGAATGTCAACAATGTCGATTTGGTCAAGCTTGACCGGATACTGCTTGTCGGGCGTGAACGCGAACATCACCGACGTTTGGCAACAATCTTATTGTATATTCTAAACACTTATTGTGCAACAATCCGAAAGAGTGACCGATTTCGTGCGTCAGCATGTAATGCAGGGAGAACCTATCCGCGGGATGATTATTGATGTAAATGTGCCACGGCTCGTCCCCGTCGACGTGCACCTCGGAGACGAACCCCCGCTTCGTCCATCGGGAGAGACGCGTGGGCGAGCACTTTACCGGGACCGTCGAATTTGTCCGGGCAAATTGGTCCGTTTACCTTGACATTCGTGTTATCGTGACGTAGGCGTCGCCAAGATATTATAATGTCAGGTTTCGTTTCTTAGTGTTCGAACGTCAATGCCGAATGCTGCGACCACAGGTCAAACGCGGCCCGCGCCGTGCTCAGCTCAATCTCGTTGGCTACGTAAAAATCCTACGTCAGGTGCGTCTTCGGCCATTTGGATAGACTCGCTTTCGTTCCGTGCTTCAGGACATCTCGGAAACCGCATTGCGGCTTACTCATCAATTGCAGCGTTTCGTTGTTAGGCGTTCCATCGCTGGGTAAATCGTAGTATTTCTGAAAATCCTCGAAGACTTTGCGAAGAACGTCATTTCGTCTCTGAGCCGGAACCGCGTCCACATCTTTGGACAGATATCCGTATTTCTGCAAGTAATCGAACGTGAGCGCGTAATTTTTGTCCGTAATTTTGGGATTGATGCACCTCACGGCGATAAAACACGCGGTTAACGCGATTACGCACGCGATCCACATCGTCGAGAGCGAGAGAGAGAGAGATGGCGGAACTGCGATGACGGTGCGTTGCGGTTTGCTCGATGAGCGTTCCGGATGCGAACGTTTACGCGAGGACGCTCGTTAGCGATAACGCGGATAGGTGGCAGCGGGGGTCTCGGGTGGGAAAAAAATGTGTCGAAGATTCCGGCGGATGAGTCGGTTTGATAAAATGCATCTTTCCTCGATGCATTTTTTCCCGGATGTAAAAAAACGCTATTCTTATTACATTTTTTACCGCGATATCCTCCCTTTGTCGCGTTTTCTCGGCGCGGATAGGTGCGGCGGCGGGGTCTCGGATGGGAAAACGCGTCGATTCCGGCGGATGATAAAATGCATCATTTCCTCGATGCATTTTTCCTCGACGCAAAAAAACGCTATTCTTATTACATTTTTTTTACCGCGATATCCTCTCTTTGTCGCGCTATCTCGGCGCGGATAGGTGTGACGGCGGGGTTTCGGGTGGAAAAAATTGCGTCGACGATTCCGGCGGATGAGTCGGTTTGATAAAATGCATTTTCCTCGATGCATTTTTTTTTCGACGCAAAAAAATGCTATTTTTAGTATATTTTTTTATCGCAACATCCTTTTTTTACAATATATATAAGAACTCGAAACTAGACTTGGGTGTAGTCTATCCACAGCTCTATCACAAACAGTTCTTTTTTAAACGTAGTGAAACGAAAGACAAAATGGAAAAGCTAAATGACATTAAAAGTATAGTCAATCTTCTGCAAATACACACCACCTCTCTGGTGAGGGTGGTAGAAGAGTTTTCGGATTCTGTGCGACTGTTGTAGCTCCGACTGAGAAATATACAGGAAAAAGTTCCCTCGTGTATTCAAATGTCAGTTCGCATCGACGAGGACTCCATAATGCTGGAGCGAACGTAAGTAGATTTGTTAAATATAATCACATAACATTTTTTATATTTATATTTTATATTTGTTATTTATATTTATATTTATATTTTTTGGTAGAGCCATCGTTGCCTCCCTGGAGGCGTAAAAAAGTCGCGTAACCAAATACGGTTGTTTGTCACAAAAATTCGCGCGATGCATCGCGATGTCGCGCGGCTGGCCTCACCGATCGAGGAGTCATCAGGTGCGGGACAGTGCGGTCGCGAGAGAGAGTGAGAGCCGATGTCGGCGACGAGGAGGAGAATCGCGTGGAAAATCGAGAGGACAGAGTTATAAACATCGACGACGATGATACTCTCCCTGAGAGTTGGCCCTGCTGACAAAAGAAATGAAAAAAAGTGTAAAACACAATATATTTTAATAAATATGTATAAATATATGAAAAAATATATATTATAAAAAAGTGTAAACACAATAGTGTAAAAGTTTACAGTGTAAAACACAATATATTTTAATATATTTTAATAAATTTTAATAAATATGTATAAATATAAGAAAAATATATATTATAAAAAAATAATCTTCACCGTGGTTATGCTTTATTTCTTATCCGTTTTAAATATGTATGATGGACCAATGACCATGTCCTTTTACCTTATCCGTTACAACGTTTGTCTTAATAATAATCACTATTGGTTTTACTTATATAAAGGATTTTAATATATGAATAAAGTGTCGGTCACACTTAATTAAAATGGACACGAAAGAAATCCGTTTTAACACACATTGTATATTCCGTTATAAAATAGAAGTGTCCTTTATAAGAAAATATGTTTTGCGGTGCACGCTTCAGTTATTGATATCGCGTTTCCTTTACCGCTCCCTACTCCACCCAATCTGACGCTTGGCATTATCGCTCACTCGCGCTCGTATCCACGCCTCGCGCTGGAGCGTCTCAGCGTTCTCGTTCGTTCGGTCGTTTCCTTATTGCACTATCGCTCTCACCCGTCTCGCGCTCTCGTTTTCTCTCTGTTTATCCCGTTAAGAGGTATCGCGTTCCCGTGAGCGGCCATTATTACGCACTCGGCATTATCGCGCTCCCGCGACCGACCATTTTCACGCACTCGGTAGCTTATAATGTATGTATATAAATACGGGGTAAGTATGCGAAAAAAAGGAACACACCATTGTTAATAGATTTTACGTCAATTTTTTATTTAATAAAATATAGATAGAAGGATATATGTATATGATGGAATAAAAAATGAGTAAATACAATATAAATAGACAAATATATATGGAATAAAAACGAATAATACAATAGGAAAAAATGATTAATACATTAAAAATTGCAATTATGTTACACGAGTAACATATAATGTTTTTTTACATTAAATTTGCGGAGTCGATGTTGGAGAGACATTCGCGTCGCTCAATCCACCAATCGCGCAACTTCATCACGTTCTCCATGGCGCAGCACCGTTGGTGACGTCGGCAGCGAAACGCGCGATCGGCGCGAAGAAACTCAAGCCGATCGACCTCGTCGTACTCGGCGTCGATGGTCTCGATCGTCGCGTCGACGTCGCCGAGAATCTCCTCCGGCCACCTCTTCTTCTCGAGACCTTTTACGTATATTCGCGCGCCAGGCGTCTTTTCTCTCTCACACGTTTCTTCCAGGTTGTTGCACACCGCGCGTCGAATAATCGTCTTCGCCAAGCGACAGTCCGTGTCCCCGTCCTCCCAACGGAGGCCGTGATGGTTCGCCACCAGTCAGCTGGCTCTTGCCTTCTCGGCGCTCGTCAGCAGATTCCAACTCATGAGAGCGCGAAACACGTGATGCGCGAGTACGCGCGTCTCGTTTCGCAACACGGCCACCTCCTTCGCGACGAATCTGTCGCCCACCGTGAATCCCTGTAGGTCGACGAAGATCGTCGTCGTCGTTGCCGCTGTTACCATTGTGTTAGCGCGCGTTGGAAAAAAATTATAGAATAGACGTCCGTTTAAGGAGGTGTTTAAATTGATCGTTTCTAACAGAGTCTGAGGAACAATGGAAGGGGAACCTGCGAATTTTTATATTCTTTGTTTCCGGGATAAAGCATCCCCACAACCACATTTTCCGTTTCCCGGATGAGGTATCTTCACAACCGCATTTTCCGTCAGATAATTTTGCGCACCACGTTGGTCAGCGGACTGTACTCGATGACGCGATCGTGAACGATGAGACAAAAGGCGTGGTTTTCGGCGGAACGTTTTCCTTGTTTTCGAATTTGATGCGTACGTCCACGGTGGCGCTCTTCACCGATTCGTTTTGACGGGAACAATCAATCACCGCGAGCGGAGCTACCCGCGCGAATTTGCGCGGGGAGAAGAGCGCGTCGTCGCGACTGTCACCGTAGTACGCTCCTCGAAATTTTACGTACATCTCGTACAGCACGGCGAACTTGTCGCTTTCGAAATCCACGTTCACGTCGTTGTAGGGATAGAATTCCGAGTTGAGATACAATTTCACGTTGGCGAGCGCACAATGATCGAACCTCGAGGCGTCCTCCATGAATTCGTTTTGCCATCCGGTCTGCAGCGCGAATATGACATTGGGACCGTACACTAAAGTGCCCGTTTTTCAGACGAGTCGGGAAACATCCGTGGAGACGACCAACATGTCCCAGGAACCTGACCACGTCAACAGAGAGCAAAGGGAGCAAAGGGTGCAGAAGGGGCAACCCAAAGAAACGCTACAACAGCCGGACGAGACTCAGCAGAGTCTGATTGATATTAGGGTGAACCAAACTGAGCCGTTGAGCTACGACCAGCTCGCGGACGAGGAGGTGACGAGGTTGATGGCTGGGGGCGTGACGCCCATTGTGGAGACGACATCGCCCGGGTCGCAGATCTCCACCACGGAGGAGACGGTGCAGCAGGAGACGGTACCCGAGGACGAGAGCCAGCCAATGGACACCAACGACGTGCCGTGCTCGCAGCGTTATACCCAGCTATAAACTCGAGAAACGTATCGTGCATGTTCGTTGTAGAGGTTTTACTTATTTTTATGATTTTGCAACATTGACAATTTTTATTTTTTTTAAATGATTTGTTTTAAGCGTAGATCGCAAGATAGTAGATCGAGTCATTCGAGAGTTTTGTATTACACTTTATATATTTAGAGTTGTTCTTTTAACACGCGAATCGCGTTTTAGCACGCAAAGTGCAACACTTTTTAGATTTTTTTTAAGTTTATTATTGTAAGTATCCACACGTGGATAGCGGCGAGGCCGAGTGCCTACGAGTTACATTTTATAGTTGTTAAGTACACCACACTGACACCAGTTACACCGAGAAACACACGGACATTAAATAAAAAACTGATTACACGAATTACATTTCATAAATACCTTATTTTTAACCCGATTGCAAGAATAACCGATCCATGATGGATTCGGACAAATTTCGCATCATAGTCTTAGCATTCATATTCATTGTATTTGCCATATCGGTAGTTTGCATTTTATTATTGGTACATTCTTATAGAACAAATTCAGAACCTAATTACATGCTATAGAGTAGATAAAACATAAAATGAAGTTTACAAAATACGCGATAGTTTCCATAGTGATATTCATGCCGATGATACTCAATTTCCCCGATCCGAATTCATATGTACACTTTTTATCCTTTTTACACTTTACGTCATAATTTTGAACAACCCGGAGGATTCCGAGGGGAATTGAAGCACCTACACTCGAAACGTTACACTTTTTACACTTACACACCCGACAAACACATTTACGATACAGACGGACGAAAAGGGTGCTACACCTTTTACACTTACCGCACTCACGACTTAGTTATAGGTCAGCGGAACGAGCCAGCGTGCGCTCTACACTTTTATTACACTTTTAACATACACTTTGTACACCTTAGGGTGAAACTTTAACATTTCAGTATATCTTCGTTAATTACAGCGAACCAAAGAGAGAACGGCCAAAATGGAACTATTCCAGGCTAAGATTTATTATTTTACACATTTGATGTTATTTTCATATTTGTGAACTTACACTTTTCTACGCTTTAGTGTTCTCTCTACACTTTTGTCAGGCCTCGAGCCGAATTAACTTTCTTTGCATGATTTTGACGTTATTTTGATATTCCCTGTCGATTATAAGTTAGATTATTTATCATTACGTTTGTGTACGCGCGATAGAATTAAGGCGACGCGATCTTTATATTATATACTTACCGTAGTTATACCAAGAAGGTGCAAGCTTTAGCATCGCCGATGCATTCCAGTGAGACGATTCCTTCGATGAACCTGGGTACCTGTAAAAGAAAAAAATAATTAATAGCGGATTAAATGACCGCTCGTACTTACCTGGCTTCCCTTGGATTCGTCTATGTGACTTCTTCCGAGTCACTCGATACCGTTCGAGTGACTCCTGATTCGCTCTCGCGAATCGTCGCGGTGCAGCGACGCGAAATGGTTCACGTCACGACGATAGCCACTCGCGACGTTGCACTTTTGGAGGAGAGTTCCTCCCGAGGGTGTAGATGTCGAGTGCATGATACCGACTCTACGCGCCGGTTACACCTAAAGTGTCGAAGGAGTCGTACCGCGTTACACCCGTAGGTACGGCTAACCAATCGGAGGACTTCGCGCCTCGATACGCATACCGGCGCATGCGTTGCCTCAAAGTGGGGAGACTCGACCCGTTTCTCCAGGACAGTTCGTCGTGAAACTTCGAAGCGATAACACGCAACGGTGATCGCGCAACAATTCGAAGCCGACGTGGCTTATCCCGTTGACCGCTAGCGTTATTAGTGTGATTCGAAACGACTGTACACGCGATTCGGGATAACGTTCCTTTGTGTAAGTCGACGTTTAAATTAATACACCCGCGAACGGATAACAAAATCCGGTTCAGGGAGATGGTTGTAGAGTGAAGATATAATAAATTGTTATTTGTTTATCTTAAAACGAGATTGATTCAATCGCGATCCCGATAAGATTTCCTATCCGAACATCCGTATATTACGCGACGCAAAAACAGGGCGTGGCCGACGGCCTTGAACACGTCCGCGGCGTAGAAGACGGCGGCCATCGAGCTGGAAGGAAGGAAGGGACATAGCAACAGCAAAAGGTTTCTGTATTTGGGCCTAAAAATACAGTGGCGACCGTATAATTCAGCCCAAGTAGTAAGTGGCTATATTTTGATTTTTATCATAATCATTTTATCATATCATTCGTTGTTCCGGTCACAACGTATCGCGGTTTCTCCAATTGCGGCGTGGCTTTTACGGCCCACGAATGCTTGGTCATGCTCTGCAGCAGGGGAAATTCGTACAGGTCCCAAGAGCAAAAGCCCGCGCTCAGAAATCGTCCGCTCTCCAACGTTCGCAACAGCGATAATTTATTCACGTCGTTTAACGCCACGTGAGGCATACGCCATTGCACCTTCAGCAACGTAATTTTAGGATCCTTGGCCGGATCTCTCGGCACGGTTTTTTTCGGATCTACGACGCAGTTGTGGTCGCTACGAGAGCGTATCAGGATAAGTTCGTGTCGCGCGTTTATCACCACGCGTCTATAGTCCTCGCAGAAACCCAAAAAAATATTCAAAGGTACGCAAAGTTGAATTGATGGGACGCGTTGTTTAGATTCGATTCGTCGGATAACTCCATCCGGCGTTCTGCAGTCTTCTGGCTCGTTCGGTGGTCAGCGACACGTAGTTCTTTATCGTGCTGGTTATTCCGACGTTTCTACACCGGTCGATCTCCACGCCGTCAAGTTCGTATCGAATTTCGTCGAACATAAACGCGACGCAGTTGTTAACTAATTTCGCGTATTGTTCCTCCTTCGTCGCGCTATCGTCGTAGAGTCATCCCTCGACGTACAGGAAACTGTCGCACGGCAGCATATACAAATCCTGCTGCTGTATGGGTCTTCGTATCTTGTCGTTGTGCCCAAACGTCGTGTTGACGTACGGGTTATACGTGTGAGTCTCGATTCCGACGATGCGCTCGTCAAAGATCGGCTCACCGCCGATACTCAGGATGTCGGCCATGGGTTTTCCTATCGATGTAGAAACGACGCGGCGGTGACGCGTTTCTCACGGCGAGACCCAGAGATCGTAGAAACCTGACGTTAGCGTTGCTGAGAACGGCTCTCTTTCCTCCCCCGCCTTTTCTCTTCCCTACGCTTCCGATCTCGTCGTAGAACGGGCTAGTTCGCCCGTTCGTACAATTCGCGCTAGATTCGTTCAGAACGAGCATCCCTTCTCTCGCTCTTTCTTCAGGGATACGCACACACACACACTAACTGTGACAACGACGTACGTGCAGTCTATTCGTTATCGCCTCGCCGCGAAAGTCGATCAAGCGATCTTTCTAATCCATGACTCGCACCGTGATATCGGTAACGTTTTGCGCGACGATCGGAAGGTAAATGATCTGCGTCGGAGTCTTCAACAGTTTATATCCCGGTGGAACTTTCGGCGCGAATTCGTGTATCGCGTGCACCGAGCGTCCGTTGCTGTACGCTCCCGCGGTGATGCTGCATTCGATGCGAATTATGTTCACGCTCCTGACGTCAAGGGGTCCGTCGGAAACGTACCATTTGTTTGGTTTTAGAATATGATCGCTCGAGAAACCCAAAAGAGAACCGTTGTTGTTCGGTTTTGTAAAATTCACTCGGTAGGCGCACTTTATCTCGCTTCTCATGGTATTCTCGTTGGCGCGAAGGGCGAGTACTCTATCACCACCGTCGTCGTCCTCGTATATGTCATAACCGTCACCATCATCGTCGTCTTCATCCTCGTATATGTAATAAACTTCGTCGTCGTCTTTCTTCGTTCGGCTTTTTTCTTTTACCCGTCCAGCGTCATCGGTCTGCGGTTTTCCTTCCTTCTCTTTAATTTTTTCTCTTACGGGCGCGACGTTCGCGATAGAGAAAAGCGGCGCGCAGATATCTGCTCACGGCTCACAGCTCGTACGATCCTTCCGGAACGACGATTCTCCGGTCGTCCTCGCCGAAGTAGAAGCGGACGTAACGTTCGGTATCGAATTGTACGTCTCAAAAGTCACCAAACCCAGATCGTATTCGCCGTCGCTTAGATCCAAAGCGGGAAAGTGACTCGCCGTGAGAACGCTGCTGGTTCCGGTCAACGTGAGCGTCAGCGACATCGCGGGAGAACGTCGATCGTCCGCCACTCAATCGACCTCGCGAAGAAATCGCAGGCACAGCTGTCCGCAGATTCTCTGATCGAATGTCTGAAACGCGCGACGATTGTACGTCACGATCGCGCTCTCGCCGCCACCGTCGTCGAGATATCGCGCAAGATCCTTCGGCGGACGGAGATTTCCAAACGCGTTGAAGTAAATTGCCGACTTCCCTTTTTCCGCGTAAGCGACCCAATGCGTGCCCGGACCCACCGCCGCGTGTCGCATTCACGGTATTACATACAGTTCTGGAAACTCCACTGGAGGGGGTAGGTCGCTTATTGAAGCAACTTGTAATTCGCTTTGCCGCCACGAGAGGCACTGCGGGAAGGTAATGTCACTTGGTGTGAGACACTACCATGTCTCTTGACTACTATTTTTATAATACAAACTTCCAATTTAGGAAATGTAAAATGTAAAATAATGTATTAATAATCTATAATGTTATAATATATTAATATAATAATAATTTATAATGTAATAATATATTAATGTATTTTAAATGTAAAATATGACATTTGCAAAATGATATAGTCTTGTTTGCAAGTGAGGGTAAGTAACGACGATTGATTCTTTAATAAAACCTATTTTTCAAATACTGTGGAAACTGCATAAAGAAAAATATACTTATTTTATTATTTTAAGGGAGTAAAAAAGTACTTTTATATAAGAAATGCTTTATTGGTTTGTCAATTTCGACAATTTTTTTTTCTAAACAAATTGTTTTTGCATTTTTTGATTTTCTTGAAAAGCGTATTGTTGCATACGTAATCTAATATAATAAACTATTACATATGAGAGGATTTCGGAGGCATGTTCTGTGCAAGAAAAAGAAAATGTATAGGTAGTAAGTACTTCATCGACAGTTAAGTCAAAAACGTCGATGCAAGAGCAATACTTCGCAAAGCACGCATACTTCAATGTGGCGGATGAGGTCAAACAACCTTAAATTAGCGTGAATCAGTTTGCCGCGGGATTTCATATCGACCAACTGAGACACAGCAGGGCTTGTGGACTGGGATCTTGTTTGTCTTGTGTTTGAAGTTTGGACAATGGCGCAGAAGAAATTTCAGTGTGCGGATCTGACGTTGGAATCATTATTGATTATTGTATCAGCTTCTTCCATTGCTGTAAGCGATTCCGATGTCCATCTTCCGAAATAGG
The DNA here is from genome assembly GCF_030848805.1 of Temnothorax longispinosus. Taxonomy (NCBI): domain Eukaryota; kingdom Metazoa; phylum Arthropoda; class Insecta; order Hymenoptera; family Formicidae; genus Temnothorax; species Temnothorax longispinosus. Next base: position 17,531,733 of record NC_092360.1, on the reverse strand, counting down.
CAATTGAATGTATGAGACATCTGTATACAAAAACGAAATATAAAATATATAATTAAATGACTATATATACTTATTATATTTGCTTTAGCCATGTAACACATACCTTGTACGTGAGGGATGTCTACAAAGTTGATAACAGAGCTCACTAAATGTGAAGACGATTCGGCCAATGAGTCAACGGTTTCATTGCTTGTGGCATCGTTCAACAATTTTGTTGGTACAGCAAGTTTACTAAGCTGCGGATACTTATATGAGGCCTGTAATATGAAAGAAAATGTTATATTATTTGCGCTTTCACATATTAGTCAGTATTCCGCAGTATTTACGACGAATAAGCCGGGTCTAAGAATGTCACAGAGCGCTGCCAGAATATTAGGATCACGTGTACACCACCTCTCAGCTCACGTGTACTAGTGTCGAATGTTTGTGTGAGAAATTTATGAGCGCATTCCGTAACAGTCATAAAATTTATATTATTAACGAACCTGTGCAATGATGCGACCGCTCCCATCTCGTTTGATCCATTTACGAATAATATGCTGGTCTTCGAAATGCTTGTCACATATAACGTGCGTTGGCTTCAGTTTGACGATCCCGGGAATAGCTGCTACCCATTGTCTTAATCGCTCGACATTTTTTGGCACGCGAAACACAGGTCGATTAGATTTGTCGCCTCTATTTCCCGTTTTGCATGTAGGCACAGCACACGGCTTTGTCATCGCCAAATAATTGATCGATCTCCTCGGCAAAGCTATAGTAAATCTCGCCGTTTCTGCCGAGATCGGCGTCCTTGGCGATTGCCCTGAGTATGCTGCGATGCAAAGGCGTGTCCTTTGTCACGGTGGTCTCGTACTCGATCGGATAGAACAGCGGATTGAGATCGTTCGTGTCGAGAATCGTCACCACCACCGCGGCGTCCGCCTCGAGCGCAATCACTCTGTTTCTACCGTCGCGTTTGCTCGAGGTGGCACGCACTTTGAGCACATATCGGTCTTTGCGTTTTGCGTTCGCGATTTAGCACGTCGACGTTGCTGGTTCGAGTCCGAATCAAGAGGAAGCAAAAATCACCGACCGTGCGCTCCTCCGCTTTAAAGAACTTTTCGCGATCGCCGCTCACTATGCAAAACTTCATGTCACTGTCGGCGGACGCGAGCTTTATGCCGTTCCTCGGGCACAACGTACGTCTTGCCGATGGAATTCTCGGGAATGGAGACAATGCACTTTAGGTACGTAGCTACGCACTACAGTCTAACTGTGACCGTGACAAAGCTTGATTTGTTGGTTATGTTTGTCGGCGTTACTCGTTCGTAACGACCCTCGTGGCGGTAAAGCGAATTAAAAGTTGCCTCAATAAGCGACCTACCCCCACCACTGAAAATTGAGCGAGTTTCCAGACCTGTATGTAAGACCGTGGTCGCACCCTCGTTGGCAGAGCGTCGCGCATAAACACCCCACGGAAGAACGGTATGCGTAGGCGACGCGCCGATCGATCGAGCTGCTTGTTAGTCGTGACGCCGTACGGAGGTAGATGCACTAACGTCGCCTTCATCCGCAAAATTTTTTTTTTCAACGACTTTCCTTGCGCCACCTCCTCGCTTCTTATACGGCGCGAGGTACAACCCGCGACCTTCTATGGCGCGATTGTGTCGCTGCAATTCGTCGAGTTATTTTTGCGCCGCTTTGTTGGCGCTCAATGCTTTGGCCACGCCGGCCGCGCCACCGATCAAGGAACCGAGAGCGCCCAACATCGGTAGAAAAAGCAAGAAGCCGCGTTTCGCTGTCGGAAGTATCCTCCGCTTCTTCCTCTCGCTCTTCCTTCTTGTCTTCGCGTTTCTCCTCAATCCCGTTCCTTTCCTCGTTTTCCTTTTGCGTTCCATACCCATGCCCAGTTTTGTCTTTGTCTTCATAGCCGCCCATACGGCCGTTGCGGCGAGTCTCTCACCGGCCGTGGAATCCTTCGCGATGACGCGCTCGCGCGTCCTCTCGGCGAGCCGTCGATCGGCGACGTGTCGCTCGGCGAGCTCGCCGCTTCGCGAATACGCGACGTCGTGCTCTCGACACGCCGCGTCCAACGGATTGATGCCTTTTTCGCTGCGCGCTATTCTTTTCGCTAGACGCGTACCGGGCCTGCAAAACTGATAACCGGGTATGTGCAGCTCGAAGGGAAAAGCGTTTATGGCGCGATTGAGTAGACCGGTGCCGCGCATTGCGGTTCGCGGTTGCGGGAGGATTTATTTCTTCTGACTTTGAACGGGAAGTCGATGACTCATCGTTCAGAGGGAGAAAGCGATTGCACTCGTAGCAGTGATGAGCGGCGGTGGACCGTCTATGTGCGTTCGCTGTCACGGACGATTGTAGTGTTCCATGCACGGGCGATATCTCTGCGCCTCGGGATCCGCTTTTATATGTTCCGGCAAACGGTCCCACAGCAGGTGTACGTATTTCTCAAAATGACGCAACAGAATGACCTTTGGAACGAATTCCAACTCCTCAGCCGTTCGATTGAGAATATCGTGCCTGTCCGCCAGTATGGGAAACATCTCGGTCACCGATGCGCGCGAACAATTCGTTGCTTTTAAATTAATTTTTTTGTACGGATACGGCGACACGCTCGCGTTATTTATACCCACGCGCGAGGCGTTTGTGCACGCGCGACGAAACGAAACGACGTCCGCGCTTTCCTCTTTTTTCCGGCGATCGAGGGGCTCATCGCGAACGAATCGAGCGAGCGCGCTCGCGGAAAAGACCCGAGAGAGAAAGAGAGAGGGCAAAATGCGATTCGTGCGACAGACGGCGACGATAGGAGTCTCGAATCTGGATCGCAAAACGTTGGCGAAG
>NC_092360.1:17468584-17528395 GCF_030848805.1 Temnothorax longispinosus | reverse complement strand
ACGGCAGAACAACATTTGAAATACTTAAGGAAAAATTAACCACAGCACCGGTATTAAAATACCCGGACTTCTCCCAAGAATTCGTAGTGACGACTGACGCGTCGGATTACGTAATAGGAGCCACTGTCACAGGGAAAGATAGGTCAAGATCAACCCGTGGCGTATGCGAGCAGAGTACTATCTAAAGCCGAGCAAAATCAAGAGACACAGTAGTGTCTCGCGCCAAGTACACGCGAAGCGAGACCGACCGTGACTCTTTTACGCGACGCGACGGGTTGCGAATACCCGAGATGTTGAGATCTCGATAACGAGTGAACGGATCAAGTTCTAAGTAGGCTTGATCGATAGCTTGGGGTCCAATTAGGGGGGGGGTTTCTCTTATAATATTCCGCTCCGTGCCCTACGAGCGGAGATATTGCGACGCAAAGTCCAAATGTGAAAATTTTTTATTAAGATACTTCTTCTTCTTCTTCTTCTACTTCTAACGCCGACGTTTATATGATGACGTCATAATCAGAAACGTTACTTTCACTTTTTCGACGCTGGCGGCGCAGGTATCGCCAGTTTCGATATCGCGCGCGTATTTCGAAATTAGGTCGATAGACTTATCGGTCAGGAGGAAGATTTCTATTTAGGTAAATTAGGTATATACTTATATAATATATAATTGCTTCATGTTTATCTGGAGAGATTTCGTATCCTTACATCGTATTACCACCGCTGCCGGAAAAGAAAGTTCTCTACGCTTGGCAAAAAGTGCCGCTAGGGAATTTTTAAGTCGATTCTTATGAATCAAGTTTGAATTCGATGTGTAGGTATCCCAGGTTGCCGATGACGAGATCCAGATAGTGCGCTTTATAGTTTTCGGTGTCCAGGTGTAATAATACGTTGAATTCGATGTCTACGTGTCCCAGGTTGCCGATGACGAGGTCCACATAGTGCGCTCCGTAGTTTTCGGTGTCTACGTGTATTAATACCTTGAATTCGATGTCCACATGTCCCAGGTTGCCGATGACAAGATCCAGATAGTGCGCTTCATAGTTTTCGGTGTCCAGGTGTAATAATACGTTGAATTCGATGTCTACGTGTCCCAGGTTGCCGATGACGAGGTCCACATAGTGCGCTCCGTAGTTTTCGGTGTCTACGTGTATTAATACCTTGAATTCGATGTCCACGTGTCCCAGGTTGCCGATGACAAGATTCAGATAGTGCGCTTCATAGTTTTCGGTGTCCAGGTGTAATCGTACGTTGAATTTGATGTCTAGGTGTCCCAGGTTGCCGATGACAAGGTCCACATAATGCGCTTCGTAGTTTTCAGTGTCTACGTGTATTAATACCTTGAATTCGATGTCCACGTGTCCCAGGTTGCCGATGACGGGATCCAGATAGTGCGCTTCATAGTTTTCGGTATCCAGGTGTAATCGTTCGTTGAATTCGATGTCTAGGTGTCCCAGGTTGGCGATGACGAGGTCCACATAGTGCGCTTTGTAGTTTTTGGTGTCCAGGTGTAATAATACGTTGAATGCAATGTCTAGGTGTTCCAGGTTGCCGATGACAATGTCTAGATAGTGTGCTCCGTAGTTTTCGGTGTCTACGTGTATTAATACCTTGAATTCGATGTCTAGGTGTCCCAGGTTGCCGATGACGAGGTCCACATAGTGCGCTCCGTAGTTGTCGGTGTCTACGTGTATTAATATCTTGAAATTGATGTCTAGGTGTCTCAGGTTGCTGATGACGAGGTCCAGATAGCGCGCTCTGTAGTTTTCGATGTCTAGATGTAATAATACCTCAAATTCGATGTCTACGTGTCCCAGGTTGCCGATGACGAGGTCCACATAGTGCGCTTCGTAGTTTTTGGTGTCTAGGTGTATTAATAACTTTAAATCTGAATGTAGGACACGTAGATATCGAATTCGAGGTATTAATACACGTAGACATCGAAAACTACGGAGCGCACTATGTGGACCTCGTCATCAGCAATGTGGGACACCTAGACATCGAATTCAACGTATTATTACACCTGGACACCGAAAACTACCCGTCATCGGCAACCTAGAACACGTGGACATCGAATTCAAGGTATTAATACACCTGGATACCGAAAACTATGAAGCGCACTATGTGGACCTCGTCATCGGCAACCTGGGACACCTAGACATCGAATTCAAGCTTGATTCATAAAAATCGACTTAAAAATTCCCTAGCGGCAGAATCAAGAGACACGGTAATGTCTCGCGCCAAGTACACGCGGAGCGAGACCGACCGTGATGGAGGATTCACACTGCGTCCGATGTTCGACGTACGACGATCTGACATCCAATAGGAAATTTTTGTCCCTAATAATAAATTCTGTTATTGGATGTCGGATCGTCGTACGTCGAACATCGGACGTGATTGGACGCAATGTGAATCCTCCATAACTCTTTTACGCGACGCGACGGGTTGCGAGTACCCGAAATGTTGAGATCTCAATAACGAGTGAACGGATCAAGTTCTAAGTAGGCTTTATCGATAGCTTGGGGTCCAATTAGGGGGGGGTTTCTCTTATAATATTCCGCTCCGTGCCCTACGAGCGGAGATATTGCGACGCTAAGTCCAAATGTGAAAATTTTTTATTAAGATACTTCTTCTTCTATTTACTTCTAACGCCGACGTCTTATATGATCCGTACAAAATTACCTTTTTCAAAAAAAAAAGATAAAAAAATGCGCTAAGTACACGCATAGTAGTATATATGTATTATGTTGTTACCTCGAAAAAAACAAAGTGGTAGTATTATACCTCGAAATAACATCCTGTACATACTGTTTATACACTGCGTAATACTACAAAAAGACGTGATATCTGTACAAAATTACCTTTTTTAAAAAAAAAGTAAAGAAAGGCGCCAAGTACACGCATAGTAGTGTATATGTTGTTACCTCGAAAAAAAAACAGTGGTAGTATTATATCTTAAAAAAATCTACGTAACAAGTGGTAGACGAAATCTTTGTATTTTGAAAAATCTTGAAAAAACCTAAACAGTAGTATCTTCACCTCGAAAAAAAAACAAAGTAGTAGTATTATACCTCGAAAAAACCTAAGTAACAAGTGGTGGACGTAATCTTTGTATCTCCAAAAATCTCAAAAAAACCTAAGCAGTATTATTTTTATTTCCAAAAAATTATTACTCAAGTGATACACATCACAAAATTACGTTACCTTATCAAAAAATGAGTCGCGCTTCAAGTGATCTATTATTACAATTACAAAAAAGAAATGATATCTCTTTTTAAATTACAGCGCCAATTACAGAGAACATACACTGAGAAAAAAAATTTGTCAATCCCAAGAAATATTTAGTCCGATACGTTCAACTAAACATTTTAGTTAGTTAACTAAACATTAGTTGAATTAATTAATTCTTGATTAAAGAAACGAAATAAATTGTTAAAACAACTAATATTTAGTTAACTAACTAAAATGTTTAGTTGAACGTATCGAACTAAATATTTCTTGGGATTAACAATTTTTTTTTTTCAGTGTATTTTTCGAGATACAAAGATTACGTTACCACTTGTTACTTAGGTTTTTTCGAGGTATAATATTACTACTGCTTTTCTTCGATTAGAATAAAAAATTGAATCATGAAGAATTACACAGAGGTAACAGTACAAAATACAAATATTTTATTAAAATATTTAAACCTAACAAGGGAATTCAAGGTATTTAAATACAAAGTTTATATATGTATTTTAAAAGATTTAATCGCATCGCAAAGAAGTACAGAGGTAACAGTACAAAAAATAAAAATATTTTATTAAAATGCATAAATTTTTACTTGTCACACCCACTCGCTCGCGGAGAGAGTAGAGGAGAGAGAGAGATAGAGAGAGCGGGAGGGAGGGGAGAGGGAGAGAGGGAGATAGGGAAAGGGAGAGAAAGAGAGGGGCGAGAGGAAAACGGAGAGGGGAAAGGGGAGAGGAGAGACACTACACACAGGCTGACCTAATTTTGAGGTCTAGCAGCGCCAAGTTTTTTGACAAGAAAAATTTTTATGTATTTTAATAAAATATTTTTATTTTTTGTACTGTTACCTCTGTAATTCTTTGCGATGCGATTAAATCTTTTAAAATACATATATAAACTTTGTATTTAAATACCTTGTATTCCCTTGTTAGGTTTTAATATTTTAATAAAATATTTGTATTTTGTACTGTTACCTCTGTGTAATTCTTCATGATTCAATTTCTTATTCTAATCGAAGAAAAGCAGTAGTAATATTATACCTCGAAAAAACCTAAGTAACAAGTGGTAGACGTAATCTTTGTATCTCGAAAAATACACTGAGAAAAAAAATTGTTAATCCCAAGAAATATTTAGTTCGATACGTTCAACTAAACATTTTAGTTAGTTAACTAAATATTAGTTGTTTCAACAATTTATTTCGTTTCTTTAATCAAGAATTAATTAATTCAACTAATGTTTAGTTAACTAACTAAAATGTTTAGTTGAACGTATTGGACTAAATATTTCTTGGGATTGACAAAATTTTTTTTTCTCAGTGTATGTTCTCTGTAATTGGCGCTGTAATTTAAAAAGAGATCATTTCTTTTTTGTAATTGTAATAATAGATCACTTGAAACGCGACTCATTTTTTGATAAGTTATAATACTACCGAGAAAGAATTACTAGCGATAGTATGTGTACAGAATCTAGCATTTATTCGAATTGAGAGTAAGGACGAGCAGAGCTACCTGGGGTAAAACAGAGCCATGAGCAGAGAGAAATCTATAGATAGATTTATTTGTTATCGACCTCCCGTAAGCGCGCTATCTATCGGGCAGCGTTTCTGTTGTTGTCGCGCTGCGAGGCATCCGTCCAATTTAACGCATGAGTCGTGTTTCTTTCTATATTCGTGCGCAACGCTGACGCGCAGGCGTTCCCTGATTTTACCGCGCAAACAACGACGATCTCATCGTCACTTCTTTTCGGACGCTCAACGAGTGAGCATGTTAGTTATTGCTTTGATATTGCGTAGATACGCTACTTTCTATAATCGTAAAATCCGTAATATTTCGGCTTCTGAGGAAGCAGAACTGTTATATACAGCTACATCATTATTTGGGAAAGACGAAAGACGAAACCTTGTCTCTGGACTTTCTGACTGCTGAAAAGGAAACGAGGGAATTCCGATAATAAAGACGAGGGCGGCCATTAATCCCGAGATATATTTTTGGAAGGACGAGGATCCCTTGCGTCGTTTTTGTACTTGATAAGTATACTTTTGATGAGAAAATTCCAGTTATTTTATTCTGGAACAAGCCTAATTTTGGCTAATTGCAAGGTAACCTTATCATTTTATTTGGTAAAACCGTTCTTGGGTTGACATTATATTCAGGCTTTACATAGCCTAATTCTCGGATATTGGTTACTGAGAATATCGTGAGATTTTCACGATTCCATTTTGTGGCGCGCATAAAGTAATACAATTGTGGCGCGCATAAATTAATACGATCGAAAGGCTTTTTCTCGAAAGCTCAGTTCCTTCGTGAACTTTCCAGAAGACGAATAGTATAAGGCTATTCGTGCTTCTATCCGTATAACACATAGCGTGTTCGGCGCGTGACAACGGAATATTTGAGGTGTGAAACATCGCGTGATTTGAGCGTGATATACCGTGTTAAACTAGTACGACATTGCGTATCCTAAGCATAATACATAGTGTGTACTAAATGTAACTAAAGTCAATATAGATATTATTATCGGATGATACAAATAGTAAATACTGTCGAAATTCTCAGTTCGAGAAACTATATTTTTTTATTAACCGTAATTATTATTATTCTATTTCTTGCGTGTTTTTCTGTATATATTTTGGTAATAATTTGCGATATTAGTCTATATTCAACTTATACAAGTTTATCCAGGTCAATAATGATTGAAGTACAATACACTATTATAACATATCGAATTCTAAACATGATCTTTCATTTTAGAAATTATATTCTTATTCGACGTTCTATGCTGAAACATTACCTGAACTTAGTAGTTTGATTGATAAAAGAAAGATTAAATATCTGATAAAAAGTAACAAAGAAAAACCTTCAATCATAAATGACAACAATTCAATATAATCCTTTACTGCATTGTTCTTGTATGATTTACGTTCTTTGCATATGTTTATGACTGTTTATTATATTGTGCATTAATTTGATTTCGTTTAAATTACTTTGACATTGTCTAATTGAGATAAACATTAATTGCTGCATTCCTGCACAACCGAATGTAATACTTTAATTTTGTTATAAAATGATATAAACATTGTACTTTTATTTTATGAATACTGGTAAGGTTTTTGGCAGTTTTCCTTACCCGTGCAACGAATGTTGGTATTCGATGAGATTCTGCCAAATAAAGTATAATTGATTCATTAAGCAATTAAGGTATCGTTCTTTCCTTCCCTTCGAATAAAAGGTTTGATACTCAGTTCCTATACAGTATGGGCGGTGAAACACTTCCGACCATACGTTTATGGAACAAAATTTACCATAGTGACAGACCATAAATCATTGGTTTGGCTATTTAACGTAAAGGACCCCGGATCATGATTAATCCGATGGAGATTGAAATTAAAGGAATACGATTACACTATCGTACACAAGGCCGGTCAAGAGAATAGAAACGCGGATGCGCTGAGTCGACATGTGCCGACAGATATGAACAAGATAGAGAAGGAAGAGAATAACGAAGAGGAGAGCGAAAGAAAATACACAGAAAAAGAGAAGCAACGTATATTATACGAATACCATGATGCACCTGTAGGAGGACATCAGGGTGTGAAACGCATCATAAACCGAATAAGGTTGACGCATAATTGGAGAGGATTAACTCGAAACGTCGAAGATTACATTAATAAATGCAAACTATGTCAGAAGAACAAGTTATCGCAAAAAAATAAAGCACCCTTAGTAATCACAGACACCGCAGACAAACCGTTCGAAAAATGTGCCCTAGATATAGTAGGACCACTGACGGTGACCGAAAACGGAAATAAATATATCCTCACGTTTCAAGATAATTTATCAAAATTCAGTAAAGCAATACCCGTACCTAATCAAGAAGCGAATACGATCGCGAAAGAATTTGTCACAAAGATTATCTTTGAATACGGTATCCCCGACAAAATACTGACGGATAGAGGAACGAATTTCCTTAGCGAGATATTTAAAAGCACGTGTAAATTATTGAAGATCGAAAAAATTCAAACAACGGCGCACCATCCTGAGAGCAATGGAGCATTAGAACGCTCTCATAGAACATTAGCGGAATACTTGCGACATTATATTAACGCGGACCAGACAGATTGGGACGAATGGACGCCATACGCAATGTTCGCGTATAACACGACGCCACACACGGCGACCAGGTTTACACCCTTCGAATTGGTATACGGGCACTGAGCGACACTACCGACGGCACTGTCGCAACCACCGAAACCAACGTATACGTATGACGATTACGCGCAAGAGCTAAAAAAAAAATTAAGAGCGACACAACGAGTTGCAAAGGAACATTTACGAAACGAAAAATCTAAGGCCAAGGAGACGTATGATAAGAAGACAAAAGAAATCAATTTCCGAGTGGGAGACAAAGTTCTCTTGCACGACGAAACGGTGCGTAGAGGGAGATCGAAAAAATTAGAATCCCCGTGGATAGGACCGTACGAAGTAATTGAAAAACACTCAGACGTCAATTACACGATCAAAAAGGGACGGAAAACGACGCGAGTGCACATAAACAGAATAACGCCCTTCATAGAACAATAAAAAGCAGCGCAAAAGAACAAAAACAAGCAATAAAAAGTAGGCGATAGAAAGTAGACGATAGTAAAAATTAAGGAAAATAAGATAATAAGTACTTACCGAACATCAAGCACGGCGGACCATCCGCACCACACGGCGACCGGTGGCACCACCGGCGATCACATCCACCGTGATCTCCAAGGGGTGGATGAACACCCATGTGCCCGGGGTGTTAAGGCCGCCTCCACGTAGGAGGGAAGGGGCGAGCGAGACGAGGAGGGCCCGCACACGCACTATCAGTAGGCGCACTAGGCAAACTTACGGCACCCGCTCGCGCCGCCCTTAACCAGTACGACTGCATACAGGCGTCGCAAGACGCCGGCGCGAAATACAAATTGCACTGAATGCACCGCATTTTGATGGTGTCGTACAAATTAACGAGTTAATAAAAGTGCTCAGGGCTACGTCTCAAGAGCAACTAAACGCGCGATGAAAGAAAAAACGCAAGAAGAAGGCATTATCAAGCCAAGGTAAAAATTCAAAGAAAGGTAACTTGAGTCCTTATCTTACAGGACGCTGATCGTCGTCCAGCACTTCGCGAAAAAAGCGAAACCCGAGACAGCACTATCGTACGAGATACGACAATTCAGCAGCGAACCGGGAATATACTTTGAGAGACCCGGACAATTGCAACAGGTAGAAGCTGCATGGAAACTAGCGATTAAAATCGACGTAGCAGCCCTAGGAAATCGATATCACCAACTTCAGGAAGTTCTACAGCAAGCCGAAAAAGTATGCAAAACGATAATCGCAAAAGACACGCAGCAGACGTGCAAAAACATTCTCCATACGATAGAGAAAGATAACAAAAAATTAACGCAATTATTAACGCGATTACAGACTATATATAAAACAAATAACAATAAACGAGGTTTAATAGATGCGATCGGCACGATCAGCAAAACGCTGTTCGGCACTATGGATGCCGACGACGCAAAACACATACAGGAGCAGCTTGAACTGATACAAAATCAGTAACAGACTCTACGGCACACCGCAAAAAGTCAATTGAAGGTGATAAATGCCACAATAGGCCACATGGAGGCCTTAGAAAAATCGTTATATCATAACGAGCAACTGCTGACGAACGTCACGACACGGATACAGCTGGAAACAGCACTGTACGCCAGAAGAGAAGAAATAGACGAACAGTTATTAATACTAACTACAATTACAGAGGACCTAATAGAAGACGTGAAAGACACGATAGACCAATTCGGTGATCCCTCATTTTATCTCAGCCCAAAACATCTCAGCAAAAATATCTCGTCTATAATATCTCAGTCCAAAATGTCTCAGTCCAAAAATATCTCAGTCTAAAATGTCTCAGTCCAAAAATATCTCAGTCTAAAATGTCTCAGTCCAAAAATATCTCAGTCCAAAAATATCTCAGACAATAATGTATCGAACAAAAATATCTCAAGTAAAGGTGATTTATTATATTATTGTTATTATTTGTATATTCAGTTGATTAAAATAATTTATTATCAATGTATGGCTGTTCATGAAATGTGATACTAATTAAATGTAATATTAATTTTGTCTCCACGCGTGGAAAGTCCACGCATGTACTTTGAAGACACATTATGTGTCTAGTTTAATAATAGTGGAGCCCCCCGCAGAGGGGCGGAACCTACTGCCTCCACGCATACACTTTCCACGCGAAACGAGGTGCCACATGGGTTTACAACTTTCCACGCGTGGAAAGTCCACGCATGTACTTTGAAGGCACACTATGTGTCTAGTTTAATAATAGTGGAGCCCCCCGCAGGGGGGCGGAACCTACTGCCTCCACGCATACACTTTCCACGCGAAACGAGGTGCCACATGGGTTTACAACTTTCCACGCGTGGAAAGTCCACGCATGTACTTTGAAGGCACACTATGTGTCTAGTTTAATAATAGTGGAGCCCCCCGCAGGGGGGCGGAACCTACTGCCTCCACGCATACACTTTCCACGCGAGACGAGTTGTCATATGGGTTTGCAACTGTCCTAATACTAATTAAATGTAATATTAATTTTTTATAATGATATTTTGTAATAAAAATTTGTAAGATGTAATTCATTACAATAATATTGTGTAATATAAATTGTATGATGTACTTTCGAGGTTAATTATTGTCAGAGATATTTTTGGACTGAGACATTTTAGACTGAGATATTTTTGAACTAAGATATTTTTGGACTGAGACATTTTGGACTGAGATATTTTTGGACTGAGACATTTTAAACTGAAATATCTTTGGACTGAGACATTTTGGACTGAGATATTTTTCCCGAGACTTTTTTGTATGAGATCATTTAGGAGAGACATTTTGACTGGGAACCGACTAATTCACATATTCGCGAGGAGTCATCCTCACTCGCTTATTACCGATAGAAAAAAAATAATAACAGAATTAAAAGAGGCAACGTCACAATTGACGCGAGGATCCCATTTCTCATTTAAAATTAGACTACAAAATTGGAACGATATACAAAGCTACGTAGAAATTAACGCGTATTACGATAAACCGAACATCTATACGATAATCCAATTTCCCGTGGTAGCATACCCCGTGTACGAAATAATAAGAACAACCCTATTACCTGTCTATAACCACGCGAATATTTTTACATTTTTAAGAATTACAACATGTTAGCAATAGATAAAGAGAATCATAATTACATAACGCTAGAGGAACGCGATTTAAACGACTGTAAACGAAACGGAATAAAATATGTATGTAACCGAAACTACCCGGTATACTTTGTAAAAGCCGACGCACCATGCGAGGTACAAGTTTATGTAAAAACGCCAGGATATGTAAACACCTGCGAGAAACGTCAAATAATGTCAAACGTAACCTTATGGATAACATAAAGCGAACCACAAACGTGGCTATTCTCAACGCCGAAAAAACAAAAGTTAACGATCCAATGTAACGATCAGGCGGAACAAAAAGTAAAAATCGAACGAACAGGAAAACTAAGTATAAACAAAAATTGTAAACTAACCACACCCGACATTATTATAAAAACGAAAAGACAAACGAATATGAAACAAATAGAAATACACTTGGCAGATTTTAACCTGACGCGAACAAACAAAAATAAAGATATTAACGAACAAGCGGAAAAAGAAATTAGATTAGAACCTGTAATTAGGAATCTGAACGAATTAATGGAATTAAGTCTAGACATAAGCGACATAAATAAAGAGTTGGAAAAATCCCAAGACACCCTAATAAAAAATCCCTACGTTATATATTCCGTAGGATCGATACTTACGATAATAATAATAATACTAAGCGTAATAGGAATAAGTATCCATGTAATTAAAAGAAATAAAAAACAAGCAAGCGCCCGATCGCAAATACAGGGCGACCCAGCGATGTTATATTAAAAGATAAAAAAAATGTAATCGTAGAAAAATAATAAAGAAAATAAACCAACCTAATAGAAATAGAAATAAGATAAGCAGCAAAAAAAAATTGTACGAAAACTACAGACCGTAGTTTTCTTCTCTCAAAGGGAGAGGGATGTTGCGGTCCCAATTAATGTAATAATAAAATATGAATAGTATTAAGAAAGACCGAGAATAACAATAGGGAACGCGACCGCGAAAGCCCGAAAGAATTACGCAACGCCGAATCAGCAAGAGATGAGTTGCGCGATCAGCCCACATACGATCGAGCAACTCAGCTATATCGAAGGACAAGACGAGGATACAAAAGGAAGCGAGAACAGGAGACGAGAGGGCAATCGGAGTCAGGGAGCAAATTAGTAACGGGCATTTCTGTAATAACGAGCAACCAGAGTTAATTATACGATTAGTTTATTGAAAGTGCCGTGTGTTGTATTCATTAATAATCCCGCCTCCTCCGTGGAAGAAAAAATCCCGGTGTCCTTATCCAAAAACGGGGCACAACAAATGGCACATGATCTGCTGATGCCCGCTTAATCTACCAGTATCGCTCGTGTACTATTTATATTCACAATAATAATTAATATAATTTAATAAAATCCTAGTTTTACGTAACGTTTACAATGGTTTTTGAATATACGATATAACATATTAAATTATATCAAATGAAGCAAAATAAGGAACACCTTAACTTTATAATTAACTTTATTCGTGTAATATATTCTTATTCCTATACATTCAATGTTTAGTATAAAAGTTTTGAATCCAGTGTCTGACATTTTTCGGCTACGATACTGTCTTCCAAATTCTGGTATTCTTATATCGTTTTTTTTCAACGTAAAAGAACTATTCGTTAAATATTCAGTACAAAATTAACATTTTATTGCATGATTACTGTTTAAAATGTTAAACAACTATACTGAACTACATAATATCGTATAAATTATTTTAATCGTTTCTTGAAACGTTCAGAAAATTGCTAAAATGTAGAATATTGTACATTTTTAAATGGTTATGCTCGTTAAAAGGAAGGCGGACAAAAAATTTTGACAATTGTAGTGACCGAGTTAAGCGCAGAAAAACAGAAAATCTACGCCAGGTTCACGATTCAAACGAATTGTGTTTTGCTGCTTTCATATCCTTACGCCTCACCTGATGGCGCAAAAAAAATTCAGATAATTATAAAAAGTCAACAGCACGGGCTGAACAAAAAAAAATGACTGCAGAAAAAGCTGAACATTTTACTATAACTCATAATTTGACAAAGAGTTAATATATATAATAGTATGAGAAATGCAACTATAAAACGTAACCACGATTTATTTCCATCTTATGATGTTGTGTTAAAGGCAAAAAAAAATTGCTATTCACCGGGGATTACAATTGGCGAAAATAAGTGTGAAGTGCCATTACAGTCACTGTTAAATCACACCGCTTATAGGCTTCTTAATGCACTGAAACTCGATTTCACCAATGGTGAAAATCTACTACTAACGTGCAAGTACGGATTTGATGGTAGTTCTGGGGATTCGATCTACAAACAAAAATGATCCGAACAAAACGTAGGCGATGAAAATATGTTCGTTACATCACTGGTGCCGTTAGAGCTAAGAAATAAGTCAACGCAAAAATGTATTTGGCAAAACCCACGACCTTCATAGCCACGTTTTTGTAGGCCATTAAGATTGCAATGGTTGCATGAAACGAATGATATCTCCAGATCCGAAAAGATAAACGTTGACAAGGAAATTGCTGAACTGTAACCGCTTGTATTTCAAAACTGCCGTATTTCTTATTTTTTTCACCTTACCATGATTGACGGAAAGGTAACATAATAGTGGAAAGATATGTGAAAAGCTTTTATTGAAACTGTAAATACTGTTTGTTACTTATTTGCGCGACTAATTTTCGGGTAGCCAATGCTTTGACTAGAACGTCCAGTATGGCCTGCAATATATAGTATGCAAAGCAAAAACGTCAAAATGTAATGATATCGACGCAATAATAAATAGACAAAAAGATTTGACGCCGTTCCAGTATAACCTTCCAATACTGCATGCATTCATAAAGTTTTTTGAATGTTTATTACACATCTCCTATCGTTTGGACTTCAAAAAATGGAGGGTTCGTTAAGTTAGACAGTTAATCTTATATTGTTGAAAAGACCAGTCCCCGCAAGTGCGAAACGTGCTCGAATATTCCCGAAATAATATTTGTTGCGAATTGACGATTGAAAGGTGAAAGCGAGCGTTAGGAATATTCGAGAAACGCTCGATTTGCTCCAAAACGAGTTTATTTGCCTTCCCCCCGGTTTTTTTGGTGTTTTCGCTCGCGCCCGGACCGCCGGTGTACATCGCGTGATCGCTCGTACTGCGACCAATAGTCTGGTGACCGCTCGACGATTTGGAGCCAATCAGCGTTTCTCACGTCTCGAAATTTCCTCGCGGAAAAGTTCGGAGCTCCGGCCGCGATCGCTTCGCTTGCTCCGGCCGGGAGCTCAGTGAGCCTTGAGAAACCATCGAGAGCGACACGTCGAGCGCAAGCTTATTGTAAAATAAAGTGAGAGTCTATCAAATGACGCCTCAGTTAATTTTTGAACTTCCTCTCCTCGTTCGCGGAGTGACTACCCGGTCGGGAGATAGCGTTCCGACGCGTAAAGTGCGGACCGGCAAATTCAATTTGATACAAACAATTAATGGTCCTTCGAGCCGGATCCGCAAGCGCGTGAAACGAAGTTCGCGACCGTGACGCTCATCGCTCATACGTGCTCCTTGCTTCTCGCTCGCTGCGCAGCACAAGTGATTGTCCTCATCAGCCCGGCGTGCCAGCACGGATACGCGCAGACATTTGCCGATAGAACCGTCGCACGAGAAAATCGTGATCGAATCGTTAATTCCCGGTTCAACGACGGTCTCACGAAACAGTGCAGTGAGAATTGCATTACGAGTGCGGTATCACTGACAATTGGCTCACTCAAAAATCGGAGCGCTCTACACTCGCTCTATAAATATTAGTGTCCCGTTCGAACTGAAACCAGTGCTCTCGTCACGAGTGTTCCTTGAGATTCGCAGAAGTCCGGTGAAGCCCGTGCCTGCAATCTTCCTGAACGGAATTCACGAGTGCACCGAGATAATCGCTAATCGGAGTAATCCCGCGCGCACCCGAGCTGTCTGCTCGCCGCGGATTCACTACGAGACATTCTTTACCGACCGTGATTACTGGACCCGAGGCAGTCATGTCGGAGGATCTACAAGGACTCCTTATCGAGCAAAATTGTGTCATCACGTCGATAAGGAGAGTATTGATAAACTTCAAGAAATTGTCAAAGAGTCAAATCACTCTTTCCAAAAAAAAAGAGTTGATTACAGGCGTTAGAAACGCTATGGGAAAAATGCCACGCCATCAACGTCAGCATTCACCAGACGGCGACCGCCGAGGAAAGGAAGACGGCCCCGTACTTCCTTGAGGAGCAGTTTTACGCAGCCGAGGACGCTTATCTGGAAGCATCAGATTACCTCAACGACACCGTCGGTAAACTCTCCAAGAGCGAGCCGTCCACCGCCGAAAAAGGTAGCTACCATTCTTTTCGCGATGCATTCGCCGGAGAATCATTACAATTGCCTCGTATCACGCTTCCTAAATTTTCGGGAAATTTTGCTGAATGGGAAAATTTCCGCGGTATTTTCGAGTCACTCGTTGCGGTAAATGAGTCATTATCGAATACTCAAAAACTTCATTATTTGAAGGCGAGCGTTACGGGTGACGCCGCATTGCTAATCAACAGTATTAAAGTTTCCGATGCAAAATACCAAGCCGCATGGCAACTCCTCGCGGACGAATACGATAATCAAAACGCGATTATTCATTCGCATATCCATGCTTTCACCGATCTGCCTAAAATGAAGACGGAAAACGTTATCGAGTTGAAACAACTTCGCGACAACGTATCAGCTTCTCTAGCTGCTTTAACGAACTTAGATCGTCCGGTTATTTATTGGGACGATTTGCTTGTGTACTTGATAGCGCAGAAATTTAGTTCGAAAACACGTAATGAGTGGAATTTGATACGAGGCAATTCCGACGCGTATCCGACATACAAGGAAATCCACGATTTTATGACTCTGCGAATTCGCGGTCTAGCGGACTACCCCGCGCAGTCCGATCTCGCGGCGAATAACCCGCGCGCTAACAAAGCCCGTTCGTCAGTCAATAACGTGTCCGCCGAAAAATGCGTCGGTTGCTCCGGCAATCATTATTTGGCCAAATGCGACGACTTTAAAGGTCAATCGGTAGAGCAACGAATACAACTTGCTCGTCAGTACAAATGCTGTCTCAATTGTTTACGAATCGGTCATTTCTTGAAAAATTGCCCGAGCAAAGGTCGATGCAACCGTTGCCGTCGAAATCATCATACACTCTTACATATCGAATTCGACGAAGGTTCGAAGAAACAGAATCCCTCTGCCATCGCGTCGATTACAGAGCCGTCAAACCCTGTCGCGTTACCCGCTCCATCCACGCCGAGCACGGTTGCATCGGCGTCTGTTCAAACAGTTCACCCCTCCCGAGGACTTACAAAACCGCCGCCACAAGTACTGCTCGCGACCGCATGGATTAAACTGACTACTCCGGAGGGTCGTGCCTTTAAGTTGCGCGCGTTATTGGATCAAGGCTCTACGTATAGCTTTATTTCGGAGTCGCTTTGCCAAATAATGCGTACCAGGCGTTATCGTGCCGGTTTGAAAATACATTGCTTCGGCGAGAAATTTAGCGGCATGGCTAAATCTCGCGTGCATCTCACTCTCGCGCCCTGTTCGGGACAAGGTCCGACGTTTCCTTTTACGGGTTATGTCTATCAGAAAATAACGTCATATTCAGCCTCTCAAACCAGACCTACCGAATTGTGGCCACATTTGCATGATCTGAAATTAGCGGATCCTGAGCCGTCTAGCCGTCACCCGATTCATGTGCTTATCGGCGCGGACTTATACGGATCGCTATTGTTGAATGACGTTCGTCAAGGGCCTTTCGGCACTCCCACAGCTCAGCTCACAATTTTGGGCTGGATCGTCTCAGGCCCTACCGGAAACGCTAGCTCAGATACGGAATCCGCTTCGGTTCTTAACTGCGTAACATGTGAAGAAACAAACTCGTTACTTCAGCGATTTTGGGCTGACGAAAGTATCCCTGCTCAAACTCCTCTTACTGAGGAAGACGAACGATGTGAACGACACTTCGTCGAAACCCACTCGCGTAATTCGCAGGGGCGCTACATCGTGCGTCTACCGTTTAAGAACGGTCCCCCGGGTAATATTGGTGACACTCTTCAAAGGGCTATGCTCTTATACAAAAAAATGGAAAGCAGATTGCTGCAAAGGCCAACTATCGCTAATCAGTACCATGAATTTCTTGCGGAATACGAGTCTATGGGTCACATGAAATTAGCGAGCGCGTGCGAGGCATCGCTATTTCCCCCAGTCTACATACCTCATCATTTCGTGCTGCGCGAGTCAAGCTCAACTACGAAACTTCGCGTAGTATTTAACGCTTCCTGTAAAACAAGCGACGGAACTTCGCTTAACGATCACCTGATGGTCGGCCCCAATCTTCAACAAGATATCGCGGCGATCATATTACGTTGGAGACAATTTTGCTACGTATATACTGCGGACATTGCAAAAATGTTCCGCCAAATTTTGATACATCCGGATGATGCAAACTTTCAAAGAATTGTTTGGCGTCCGCGAAACAGCCTACTGATCCTACTTTACTGTCTACTCACGGTCACACACGGCCAAGTGCCGTCTCCATTTCTCGCGAAGCGTACTCTACGTCAATTAGGACTGGACGAAGGCAAGGCCTTCCCAGCCGCTCTCCGGATATTAGAAGAACAAACTTACGTTGATGATGTCCTCTTCGGGGAAGACGATATCGCGACTCTCAAGGAAACCCGCGCACAGCTCATCGCTTTAATGAAACGAGGAGGATTTCCCCTCCATAAATGGTCAGCGAATTCCGCGGAACTTTTGCAAAACATTCCCGCGGATCAATGCGAATCCTCTGATCCAAGGATTGACGGTAATGCGTATGTCGTATCCGCCACATCGTCGACGCGATGGATACGACATACGCACTACAGTTAATTCTTGTGCGTTGACCTTTCCACACCGCGGTGTATGACTTAATTACGACATAATTTTAAACGGTTACCGAAATCTGTTTTGCTCTGGCTCTTAATTTTATCTTTTATACGTTAATAAGATATCACGGTAATACGATACACGACAACAGTAATGGATGAGTTTTTTTTTTGCAGAGCTTAATCCCGCCAATCAGATGTTTTGTTTGTGGTCTTTTATGATTATTTTGGCACTTTTATGATTATATAGCCAAGTTGGAAATGTCGAAATTAACACAGAATACGGGGGAGGGGGGATCACAGGCAAATCACAATCACATATAACTTATAAATCGCAGATAAATTACAATTAATGGTAGACGAATTTATTTTCTCCTCACTCTTGTTCACTACAATGCTGTCGTCCTTCCTTCTCGGGCTTTGATTTTAAATTAAACACAACGAACACATAAATGTCTCATCAGAGAATTCAACTATAATTTCAGCGCGCACATTAACACGGTGTATGTAACACGACGGTCACACAAGCCCCGCTCCGGACAATCACGTGGTCTGTCAGGTCTGTTCGCATTGCTTGCACTTTTTGCACTCGGTATCTACGCTTTCTCTCTCTCTGTCTCCAACGGCCGAATTTATATTTATCTCAATTCAAATGCACCTGCAGCAAATACCAAATACCAGCAGATCACAGCAGATACATGCGGAATGTAAAGTATGTACTACATATGTACAATGTCCAGTGTCCGATTACCCGCGATTTTATTCAAGTGAAATCTAAAGTCACTATAGATAGATATCTAGTGATTTTAATCGAACTCGTCCACTTGCGCACGTTTGTATACTATTTCGGATATTCAACAGACACGCAAATTAAATATTTTATATATATTTTTTTATTTGGGAATTGTTTGGACAAATTTAGAGCCAAAACACATATAAACACAGTATGGACCACGCACGTTTCTTAAGGTGCAATTTCATTGACGCTAGAAACCAGCGGCAGCGTTAAGAAAATGTAGTGGGGGACGAAGTTCCGTTGAATTTTGCGGTACGCTAAAAAGTTGAAACGGTCTGAATTTATTCCCCCACTACATTTTCTTGACGCTGCCGCTGGTTTCTAGCATCAATAAAATCGCACCTTAAGAAATGTGCGTAGTCTCGTTCCTTCGTCACATATGTATGAACCACGCGTACGTTTCTTAAGGTGGAAGCACATAAAATTGCAGGAGCCATAAGCACGAAAGCAGAAACCATATGCGCATGCGCTATGATGTCTACATAGTGCCTATGGCTTCTGAATTTTCAATCTACATAAAAATACATAAGCATAGTATATGTAGATTGAAAATTCAGAAGCCATAGGTAGTATGCAAACACCATAACGCCGGCGCATATGGCTTCTACATTCGTGCTCATGGCTTCTTCCACCTTTAAAGGTGGAAGCACATAAAATTGCAGGAGCCATAAGCAGAAGGCAGAAGCCATATGCGTATGCGCTATGGTATTTATAGAGCTCTACAGATACACCTTTAAGGTGAAATTTCATGGGCAGTGAAAAGCAGCAGCAGATTGTACTGATTGACTACAAAATAGACAAGTTCTTGAGTTTCTAAAACTTCTCTATTTTGTAGCCAATCAGTACAATTTTTTACTGCTGCTGCTGCTGCCGCTGCTGCTGCCGCTGCTGCTGCCGCTGCTGCTGCCGCTGCTGCTGCCGCTGCTGCTGCCGCTGCTGCTGCTGCTGCTGCCGCTGCTGCTGCTGCCGCTGCTGCTGCCGCTGCTGCTGCTGCTGCTGCCCTTCTGCTGCTGCTGCTGCTGCGCTGCTGCTGCTGCTGCTGCTCTGCTGCTGCTGCTGTCTGCTGTCTCTGCTGCTGCTGCTGCTGCTGCTGCTGCTGCTGCTGCTGCTGCGCTGCCTGCTGCTGCTGCGCTGCTGCTGCTGCTGCTGCTGCTGCTGCTTGCGCTCGCTGCTCGCTGCTGCTTGCTTGCTTGCTGCTGCTTGCTGCTAGCTGCTAGTCTGCTGCTGCTGCTGCTGCCTGCTGCGCTTCTTGCTGCTGCTGTGCTGCTGCTGCTGCTGCTGCTTGCTGCTGCTGCTGCTGCTTGCTGCTGCTGCTGCTGCTGCTGCGCTGCTGCTGCTGCGGCTGCTGCTTGCTGCTGCGGCTGCTGCTGCTGCTGCGCTGCTGCTCTGCTGCTGCGCTGCTTCGCTGCTGCTGCTGCTGCTGCGCTCTGGCTGCTGCTGCTGCTGCTGCTGCTGCTGCTGCGGCTGCTGCTGCTGCTGCTGGCTTGCTGCTGCTTGCTGCTGCTGCTGCTGGCTGCTTGCCTGCTGCTGGCTGCTGCTGCTGCTGCTGGCTGCTGCGCTGCTGCTGCTGGCTGGCTGCTGCTGCTGCTTGCTGCTGCCTGCTGCTGCTGCTTGCTGCTGGCTGCTGCTGCTGCTGCCTGCCTAGCGTCTTCGTGCGCTGCTGCCATGCTGCTGCTGCCTTCTGCTGATTGCCCTGCTTCTGCTGCGGACTGCTGCTGCTCTGCTCCTGCGGTGCTGTGCTGCTAGCTGCTGAGGCTCGGCTGTGCTGCGTTGCTGCTGTGCTGCTGCTGCTGCTGCTGCTGCCTGCTTGTCCTGCTGCTGGCTGCCTGACCTGCCTGTGCTGCCTGATGCTGCTTTCGCTCTGCCTGTGATGCTGCTGCTGCTGCTGCTGCTTCTTCTTCTTTTTCACTACCCATGAAAATTTCACCTTTATAAAACGACACTACGCCGTTGATGTGATTGGTGCCGAAGTGTGTGGCTCTCCGTTTTAAACGCCCGTATCACGACTACATAGATGATGCGTGAGATTAGCATGCAACGTTGTAATCCCGCAGAACAGAGAAAACTAATTTTCAAGTGTTAAATAAACTTTGCTTTGCGTGGTTCAAACCTTCACGCCAATCTCAATCATCACTATCTGTAGTCTGATACGGGCCTGTAAAGGCGGAGAGCACCCACTTCTGCAGCAACATACGCCCTTGACGGCAGTAAGCATAAGAACACGTGCGTGTGGTCCATACACATTATGTGGCCGAAGAAACGAGATCACGCAGTTTTCTGTATGCTTTAGCGCGGCCGGCTGTTGTGCCCAGCACGACAAGTGTGTGCTCCCCGGCTTAACTGTGATTGGTGAAATTGGATTCTGATGCCCGTTCTAGACTTGGAGGATGAACCGACTCAAAGGTAAAAAGCACATAAAATTGCAGGAGCCATGAGCAGAAAGCAGAAGCCATATGCGCATGCGCTATGGTATCCGTAGAGCTCTAAAGGAGGGTTCACATTATCGAGCAGAACCGCGAGCCGAACTTCGTCGCGAACCGATCATGCGTCCACATTATCGAGCCGAACCGCGAGCCGAACTTCATTGCGAGCCGATCATGCGTCCACATTGTCGAGCCGACGGGCTCGCGCGAGGCTCGCGAACCTCGAATCGAACATCAGTGCGAACCATCGCGTACTCACCCCACGAATCTACAAGGATTTTGATGATACGCGGTTTGGCTCGCAGTGTCCCACCAAAAGTCGGTATTTCGACAAAACATCAAAAGATGCTATTTATGATCAGATTACACGCTTTGTCGGGTGGTAGTTAAGCTTCGAGCTAGACAAATAATAACAAAAGACGAACAATGAAAGTAAAGTGGGTCTCAGTCGTTGACGTTGCCCAGTCGCAGTATTCGAATCGATCCGAGTATATGCAGTCTGCATCTGATACAAAATGGAATGGTCCGACGAAAAATGATGCTGCTTATGAGGAAAAAAGATTATTGTGGGACGCTAAAAATCCCCAACATTTTAATAAAATAAAAAGAAATGATGCTTGGGAAGAAATAACAGGTAAAGAACTGGAATGTGGCAGTGATATGTGTAAAAAGAAAATGACGACATTAATGGCATGTTTCCGAAGAGAAAAAGCTAAAATAAAAAAAAATATGGGAACAGGAAAAGGTAAGTTTAAGTGTATATGTATGTGTGCTTTTATTATTTTCACTTGTATTCAAAACATAAGTTCTTTTCATAAAACAATATTTAGAGTAGTGTTACTTATAACTATTTAATTAATATTGCATACTCTAAACCTATGAATATAATTTCATATAACATATATTGCAAATTTTTGTTAAAAAATGCGATTTTAAATATAAATATTTAAGTTCATGCTCAATACGTGCATTTTGCATACACGTATTGAGAATTGATATACTTTTATTATAAAAAACAAAACGATCTTTGGTATTATTTATCAATTATAGGTTCCAACGAAGTTTATAGTAGCTCATGGTTTGCCTTTCAACGTATGCAGTTTTTGTATGATAAGGACAAACCAAGAGAAACTAGAAGTACTGTAAGTATAAACAAAATATAGTTTTATTCATTAATATATTGAACATTTTAAAATTAAAATAAAAATTTAAAAATATGTAATGTACATATATCAAAGCAACATATAATATTAATTTTTAATTGTTAAGTGTGTGTACAGATTTTTTTAAATCAGTAAGATTTATTTTTCTTTCTTTTTTCTCTGTCTTCTCCTTTTCCATGCATAGCATTAATAGTATTTCAGGTAATTCTATAAACTTTAATAATAATTTATATCTTAGATATAAAGAATTATAATTTATAACAAAAAAAAATATAAAGACATCTACATTAAAGAAAAGAATATATGGGTGTTTCTACGTAAATAGCGTTTTTTACTGTCCAAGCTTGTTATATGTTCATGATTGAGAGGAGGGTAAGCAAGCGTTGTGAAAGTTCACTACTGCATCGTATTTGAAGTATCGCACAATAATCTGCTAATTGGGCAGTGGCTTATCCAATGGAAACATGCAGAAACTCCTAAAAATGTCAGTTACCTGGCCTGTACATTGTCGAAAATTCTCTATTCCAGTTACACTTACTCCCTCCAATTGCAAACTCAATTAAAAATTTCCCATGTTTATTCAATCATAATATAGAACTAAGATTTTAACATCATTATTAAACATAAATCTCCCTTTGGAACCGAAAAAACCGGCTTCAAACTTGGTCCGGACATATGGAGTAAAATTGCACATTTTGAATTTTACCGCGGTTCCGCTATGTTGCATCGATTCAATGGGAGTCTGGTGTGGAGATTTCAAGAATTGGACATCAGGTGTGTTGTTTACATTGTTGATGGTTGGTTGTTTTGAGCGTGATACAATCGTAATCGTGTATTTCACTTGAGAAAAGGTATGTCATAAAATTACGCGTCATTTGCCTGGCACATCTTTTTTTATTATATCGCAATAAATTTTTCCTTCTAGTGGTAAAATTCTGATGATATTCGGTAGGCTAAACTTGATTTTTAATGGAAATTGGTTTACGTCAATTCAGGAGAAAGTGAGATTAATTCAACCATGAAATGTCAGTCTACTGGCATGTCATTTACCTGGCCATTCATGGGTTTGACGTTGAAATAAAATCAAACATGGTAAAAAACGTTGAAATAAAATTATTTTTATATTTACAGATGGTTAAAAAAGCGACTCCACGATGTGGAGTCGCTCTAGAAAATGTGTCAAAAATGGTAAACCGGCATTTATCAAATTGAATTTTTTTGCTAATTGTGAATTTATCTCGGGAATAAGTAATTTTAGGAATTTTTTTGACATTTCCTCTCAAAATCACTCATTGTTGAGGTAATTCAATATTTTACTAGACATGCAAAGTCGACTCATTACCGCACTTTACCAGATCACTGATGAATAAGCCATTACTTTCAGGTTTTTGATGTTGTAGTACGCTGGCTTTCAGGGTATGTTTCTGCTTCTATATTCACTCAAAAACAGGAAAAAAAAATTTTTTTTAGGTATGTTTGAAATGGAGAGATTTGCAATCTGAAAAAACGCTATTTACGTAGAAACACCCATATAATAAAATTACTAAATATTAAATTTATATATCAAATATTATATATTTATACTCGAAAATATATAATTTACTTTAAAAAATATATATTTATTTATTTAAATTCTTTTGACAAAAACAAAAATTATAAAATGTTAAATAGGCGTAATTTCTCATGCGTAATCATTTTGCCAATAAACTTGTCCTTTATTTACAAAATAATCTGCCAGTTCATTTCTTATTTCTGTTGCTTCTGTACAAGACTTTCTCGGAACTCTTCTAAGTTCAATGAATGAACTTCTATTTTCAATATCGACGTTTCTCCAGGATCCTGGTATTAATTGGGTATCTCTTTCATAATCCATACTTCCTGGTGGTGAATAAATATTTTGCGATTCTTTGTTTCTACTTAGGAAATTATGAAGGTGTACCGTAGCCATGACAACGCTAGTAGCTTTTTCTGGTTGTAGTAGTATTGGTTTTTTTAGTACTCGGAATACTGTTGAAAGAATTCCAAACACGTTTTCAACGACTCTTCGAGCTCTACATAATCTATAATTATAAATCCTTTCTGTTGAACCTTTCGGGTGTATTCCCGAAAAAACTTTCATTAAATTTGGACTGATTGCAAATGCCTTGTCACTAAAGAAAAAATACGGGATTTCTTTATCTCTGCAGTTATTTAAACATTGAGATGGTGGAATATTTAACATTCTTTTTTTCAACATTTTATATAAAGAGCTATTTTTAAAAACTCCACTATCCGAAATTCTGCCCTGACATCCAATATCAACGTATATAAAATTGTAATTGGCATCTACAATTGCAAGAAGTACAATACTAAATTGTCCTTTATAATTAAAATATTCACTGCCACTATTAAAAGGAGCTTGTAGAACAATGTGTTTCCCATCGATTGCCCCTAAGCAATGAGGAAAATTCCATAGTTTTTCATAATCGTTTGCAATATTTAGCCAGTCTTCTATAGTTTTCGGAACCTATAATATGAAAAAATTATATAAATGTTGACATTATTTTGTGTTATGCAATAAAGTAACTATTGATTATTGTTTGTATAAATTTTTCTTAAAGTCTGTAATTTAAACAAATTTACATGAAAATTTGAGATTTATTTTAGATAATTATTAGATTAATTATTGTAGAAAATGTAGTGATCTCTGATTTCTCTCGAGATTTTTCTAGAAGTATTTGGATTTATAAATAATTAGCTTTTGTATTAGGTAGACAGTAAATTATAGATAGTAACATGTATTTCCTTTTTAAAATAACACCTAAATCTATGTCTGTTCTTCTTTTTATCAATCTGCGTGGATACTCATAATAATGATCTTTCAATATAAACAATTTATTTACTCAAATTCTGATTGTACATATTGTTTTAGTATATTTTATTAAGAGCATAACAAAAATAATGTAAAAAAGAAAAAATTAATCTTTCTTATTTTAATTTTTTTTATGTTAACCCTTAAATACCACACTTCTCAAGAATCTCGTAAATGACACATGGGGTCTAAAAGACCCCAGCATGAAAAATGTCTCCTTACTTATTGATTTTTTGATATTTAGTTATGAAAATTATTTTCAATGTTGTTCAAGGCTTAGAAAAGAGAACAAAATGCTTATATTGTTAAAATTTCAATTTCAACATAGTATAAAAAATTAAGATCGCCAACAGTTAAAATATTGGCTCCAAAATAAAAAAAAAAAAATAAATAAATAAATATGAGCTTCATTTTTGGCGGGAACATTTGAAAATATATAATTGTAAAAGGTCTGGGGTCCGCTGGACCCCGGGTGGCACACACACACACACATTTAAGGGTTAAAGATTTTATGTAATAAAATATTATAAGTAATATAAACAATTAAACTTTTCTGAAGATAAATAAGTCATTTAAAATATATTAGTGTCTTATATTTGAGTCAATATATGTACACTAAAACAATTATTCTTGTATTTCGTAACATAAACAATACATTTTTAAATAAATATTAATCAAAATTATTAAAGCAATATCGATTGGCATATAGGTTACGCTTGAAGGAACAGACACAGCACCAACAGAAGGAGAAGAAGAAATCGCGAATCAAGAAGAAATTGAAAAGAATAATCCACATAACGAAGATATTTCTCAGAACGCAAACAAATTTTCATCACCGCATTCAAAAATAATACCACCAAGAAAGAGAAAAATAGAAGATCAGAGGCTAAATGAAGCGTATAAAATTTTACAAACTTGTGCTTCAGATTCTACGAACGATGAATCACAAGATTTCGGAAATTTAGTTGCTACAAAATTAAGAAAATATGATAAATTAACACAAAGCATCGTTCAAAATGAAATCATGAATATTTTTTTAAATGCTGATAGAGGCTTTCATAAACAGACTCCAGAGTAATGAAAATTCAAATTAAAAAATAATGCATTACTTATTTAAAAAATAATACGTAATAAAAAAAGTCGCATTGATTATTTAAAAAGTAATGCGTAATAAACAAAATCGCATTGATTATTTAAAAAGTAATGCGTAATGAAAAAAATTGCATTAATTATTTAAAAAGTAATGCGTAATGAAAAAAAATCGCATTGATTATTTAAAAAGTAATGCGTAATAAACAAAATCGGATTGATTATTTAAAAAGTAATGCGTAATGAAAAAAATTGGATTAATTATTTAAAAAGTAATGCGTAATGAAAAAAATTGCATTGATTATTTAAAAAATTATGCGTAATGGAAAAAATCGCATTGATTATTTAAAAAGTAATGCGTAATGAAAAAAGTCGCATTGATTATTTAAAAAGTAATGCGTGATGAAAAAAATTGCATTGATTATTTAAAAAGTAATGCGTAATAAACAAAATCGCATTGATTATTTAAAAAGTAATGTGTAATAAACAAAATCGCATTAATTATTTAAGAAGTAATGCGTAATGAAAAAAATCGCATTGATTATTTGAAAAGTAATCTGTAATGGAAAAAATCGCATTGATTATTTGAAAAGTAATGCGTAATGAAAAAAAAACGCATTAATTATTTAAAAAGTAATCCGTAATGGAAAAAATCGTTGAAATTTTTGTTTATTATTCGTTTTATGTACGGATTATTGAAAATAAATATTACAGTTCATCCCTGCTTAATACACACATATAGTAGGCGAAGAATGAATATAGTACGTAAATTGTACGTGTACATAATATTGTGGTCCTCTCATTTTCCATGCGCCATCATGTTGATTGACGAGAGACATAGCAGTAACATTAATTGTCATGTATCTATAGATATGATCAATCGATTATTGTGAATGTCGGGAGATAGCGTTGTCACTTATAATTTGACAAACTTTAGACGAATGAGATCATAGAGCTATAAGAATAGAGTGCGCGAGTCATATACTAGCACGTAAGAGGCTGCGATATAGGAATAGAAAAAGAACGCTGCATATAAACCCTTTCTGTCTTTGTCTACGCGCGCATGCAAAACAAAGACAGAAGGGGCCCATGCGCAGCTTTCTCTTTCTATTCTGCGCAGCTTTATCTTTCTATTCCTATGTCGCTTTTTCAGCTCGCTCGCGCACTCTATTCTTATATCTCTATGGATGAGGTGCACGATAGAGGAGGGTCACCAATCACCATCTTGGTGTCATTTACTCTGTGGATTCCATAGAACGTGAATGTATATTTGTACTCAAAAACATTATATCGCGTATTATTGTGAGATATATAATCAGTGCAGGTGATTATTGAGTGTGACTAGTTGGGGTGTTTGATTATTGTGCACAATTTTTCGACTGCAGCGGATTGTAAGTATTTTTTGTATTATAAATGTAGAGTGTAACCACGCTTGGCACCGGTGTTACCAATTCCATTGTTAATTATAAATTATAATACATAGTGAAGCAGCAGCAATAATTATTTTTTAGATTCTTTTCGTATTTCAGTGTATACCCGTTCATTATCCGCTTAGTTAAGAAATGATTGTTTAATATATTCCCACCAAACACAATGCAACATGTAACGTACAGGTTAGTTGTAATTTCCTACTCAACAATATAAATGCAATGTAACACGTGTTATATTGCATTTATATTGTTGAGTAGGAAATTACAACTAACCTGTAAGTTACATGTTGCATTGTGTTTACAGGGTTATTTTTGTTAAAAAGTTATTAGTGTCGTTTGAGAGTGCCAGCACAGTGTTATATATAATTATAGTGTACAGTCGGTACCAAAAATTTTTCATTTAGGTTAATAATCCATTGTTTGTTTATAGATAAATTTATAAATTATTAGTGATTTAGAGAATTATATAACAGTGATTATTGGAATATATCGATAATAATACAATTTCATTCGACAATCAGATAACAAAAAGAAAAGATAAATTTTTGTTATATTTTGATTGTATCATAAAGGAAAATAATTATTCAAGTTGTACAATTCTTTGTCGGATTACCCACACAATAATACAGATTCATTTTTTGAAATAACTTTGTTAATTTAATTGAAACAATACTCAATTCATTTTGTGATTAATTCTTTTTGCATTAATATTCGCCAAACAAATTTAATCTTTGTGATAGATATTATCATTTTTTGACAAGTTAAATATTTTCATTATTAATAATTTAAGTAGACAATTCACATTATGCTTTTAATTTTCCAATTCAATTTTTAATTTATTGTAAAATTTGTTAACTTCAATTTAAGGCTCCTGGTCCCTGAGCCGAGAACTCTGCGTTGACGGTGGCGCCATACCGTCGCGGAAGAAATAAGAACTCTCTCCTCTCACTCTCTCCAATGGAGAATTCTATCTTGTGACATGTTGACAACCTATTTTGCGTTGCGTTAAATTTCTTTATTATTTGCTCTGTACTTGTGCTATAACGTTTAACGTATTCGTGAAACTCGTAAAATTGACCGTATGGTAAGATTTGCAAGAAATACATATGCGGAAGGAACATTCTCCACTCCTTTCGATAGTCGAAAACGACTTGTTTTTCCGTATGTTTAGGCTTCGTTTTATGGCTGTTTGTTTATTGTCGAGGGAAAAGGATAGTATCCGGTCAATTTTAGAAGTGTGCTGAAACGATCAATAGTAATTTTTTATTGAAATATCTTTTTATTTTGGAAAAATACCGCAACATAAAATAGGGTAATTTCTCGCCTCGGTAGCAAAAAATTCAATATGGCTGCAGTGACTACTCAGGAGCCTTAACTATTATTGCAGTTTGTTTATAAATAAAAATAATAATAATAATATACTTAAATAGATATAATTGGATCTTTTAAGATCTAGTTTGATTCTGTTAGATTTAAAATTTGGGAAAAATTGAATCTAACTAGATTTAATCAGGTATTAGATCTACTTGAATCAATGTTTTTTTTCGAGCTATTTATCGGAAGATTTTTATGATTATTTTTTAGATTTAACATGGACTCAACAAACTCTCCAATTCGCAAAAAGATAAGAACAGAGAAATCAGGTTCTGTGATTTTAAATGAAAAAAATCAAAATGTGAAGTTACAAAGAACTCTTAGTCAAATTTCAATTACATCTTCTATCTCAAGTACTGATAAAGAGGAAAATAAGAGTAAGGAAAATTCAGATGCAAGTGATGACGATAATATAGAGATTAATATAACTGAAGAACAAAAGATGTTAGCTGCCATCAATAAATCAACATGTCTTGATGGAACGTACTTTAAGGTTGACAAGTCAAAATCAAGTACAGTAACAGGAGATGTTGTTGCTGTATGTCAATTTTGTAATCCTACAAGAGCACTTAAAGGAAAATTTAGAATTACTTCTAACTTTACAACGCATTTGAAGGTAAATTAAATTAATTCTAATGCATAATTTAAAATAAATAACTGAAAATAAACAATTTTTATTTTTTGATTCGATTTTTAATCACGTGACGTCTTTACACCAATAACGAAAAGTGGCTTCACTCTTTTGGGATTCTGCTATAGCATTTTTTAGCAATGTGTTGTTGAACCAAACAATTTTCTTCCAAATAATCTCCATGACCAAATTTCTATATATGACCAAATTTCTCAATTTTTTTTATTTTCTCCTTAATTTTTTGAATTATTTTATGCAACGGTTTTTTTTTTATTTGAAAAGTAATTTTATAAAATTCACCAAATAATCTATAGTATTAAAATAAATCCAAAATCTCCCTATTTCTTGCAAATTAAAATAATATCGATGACTTATAGTTAACCCTTGTTTGCCACATTGGGATCAAATCAACCCCACGACCATATTCTCTTAATTATAAGTACCGAAACCTATGGGGAGCGGGTCTATAGCGACATCTGTCAATAGTTCGAACATGCCACTATCCCCTCAAGCTAGTGGCATTACGCCGGGACCGTTAGTCTGTCTGTGGCAGTCGGTCCAAAGCGCAGTGGGATCACCTGCACCCCAGTGTGACAAGTAAGGCTAAATTCTTGAAATTTCAGTGAATTTTTTTTGCACTGTATTTCGACATCAGAGTGAAGAATAAAGTTGGTACATCATGTATGACGGACCAACCTTATTCTTTACTCTGATGTCAAAATACAGTGCCAAAAAATTCACTAAAATTTCACGAATTCAGCCTTACTTGCCACACTGGGGTGCAGGTGATCCCACTACACTTTGGACGACTTCCTCTATGAGAAAGCAAAAAGGAATTAAAAAAATAATTAAAATTGATTGTAATGCTTCTTTTTTATTGTTTATAACATGAAAGTTTAATTTAAACAATAAATATTATAGCATATTTTGATTATAACACAAAGTTCATTTTTTCACGAAATTTCTTCCTTCATTTCTCAAAATAAATACCTTTTTTTAAAGGGCCACTAAACTATTATTTTTTTCTTGTAGTACTACATCAGTAGAAGACTCACCTAAATTTTTAGCCATTTTTATGAAAAAATAAAAAAATAATGAATTTTTTTGTAAAAACAGCCATTTTTTTATTTTTTTGGGGCTATTTTAATTTTTTTATCATACATAATTTTAATTTTTGGCTATATAACCTACATCACTTTTAAAAGTAAGCTTTTAAAAAGTTCTAAAAAAATTGGCAAGTTAAAATATTGAATAGCTTATTTGTTATAACAATTTTTGTCGCTGGGGTAGATTCCACCCCAATGTGGCAAGTACGTGACGTCTACAGAAGTGTGGCAAGTAAGGGTTAATTATCAGAATTAATATTTATATTACGAATTATTGTAAAAAAACGTTTATTGCAACTTTAAAAAAATCTCATAGCTATTGCCAATTAAAAACAATTAAAAAAAGTATATCAGTATATTTCCTTATTACCAATTTTATTTAATATTTTATTTATTTTTTCTAGAGAAAACATGCAAATGTTTATAATGAGTATTTAGAATATGCAAAACAAAAGCGACATGGTGTGGAAAATACTTCCGTTATTGATAGAAAGCGCTGGTCGTGTGTTTTAAATCAAGAAGAATTTGAGCAAAATATCACAAATTTTGTATTAAAGTATATGATACCATTCAGAGCGGTTGAAGATCCGTCTTTCAGAAAAATTTTTAATGGTACGTATAATTATACAGTTATAATATTTTTAATAAACTGAAGACTGCCGCAAAATTCTGATTTTGTCAGCCCAACTTATCACCTATTTGCTTTACAGATTTCAAAATAAAGAGAGGTGATACTCGGTTGAAGCACTTGACATGTTACTCTTTGGCAAAAAGAGTCGACAGAAGTTTTAAGGAGATGTTACAAGAAATTGGTGACGCAATGAGTTCGGTGATCAATGGTGGTGGTTTTGTTTGTACTACGGCTGATGTATGGACAGGAGGATCACGCAGATATCTAGGTGTCACAGCTAGTTGGGTAAACAATTTCATTGATATGATATATACAATTCAATATAATCTTATTTGAAATATAAAATTATAGAGAAATAAATTCGGGGCACGTACAGTCAAATTACTTTTTCAATTACATAACTGGATGTTTATCATAAAATACATTGCGACAAATTAGGAATAATCGTATATAATAATTTAAATTTATCTTAACCCACTTATTTACCAATGTTCTCTCCACTTTCGAACCGCACGATAGTGAGCTGTGGAGGGGCAGTGGTACGCAGTGCCGTATCATTCCCGTCATTGGCGCCAAATAGCAAATTCGAATTATACTTACCGCTAAACTTTCGAAATGTTTTATTTTAGTGCAAAACGTTAAAAATATTTTTGTTTATTTTAACACATTTACAAATACATTCGTAAACTTCATTTTTTTTATGATTTAACATTAAATTGTGCATTATACCTTTTTTTAAATGAATATAATTCAATTTATAATTTTCATTTACCTACAAAAATTTACTTTGAAAAGTTCTAATTGTTATTCCAATCCTCATTGTTATTATTATTGCGAAATTTCATGAAACATTTAAACTTACAAAGCGCTACCAGACACTGCTTGTAATGCCATTTTGTTCGAATATTTAATCAACTGTCTGATGTTCTCCCTTCTTTATTATATTGTTTGCACAGCTTTGCTGTCCCACTGACCAAAACATGCTCTACATCAATCCTCGGTCGGTTGATTTCTGACATTAGTCTCTTACGTGAACAAAAATTGCCAATGAGTTTTTTTTATTCATTGTTGCCGAAATTGTAGATGATTGAGTGATTTGGATCGATCTGGTGAATTTTCCAATGAGTACAATTCGAAGACATTTGTGATACAAATATCAATCACGTAGTGAAATACGTATTTCCACCATTTTTTGCTAGGTCTTCCTACTTTGTAGTAAGAGCGTTTCTGATCGCTCAAGTCAACGCCACCTATTCCTTTTGTGTATTTTTCAACTGACAGTGGACATTTTACGATAATTTTTTCACTGTTTCTTTGTCGCCTTTCGGTTCGTATTACTTCTTTGGTCGGATCACAGTTTGTTGATAATATTAATACGTCTCGTTTGTCATACCAAACAGTGGCAATGAATTGGTTATGCTGCCTTTGCACGTAACTCACCTAGTTTAAGTTTCAATCCAACTGGTTTTTTAAATTCAGTAGGCCAATCTACTCTATTAGGCCGAACCGTACCACGTTCGTAAGTACCTTTATCCAGGAAGTTTCATAAAACGGACAGACGTAAAAAAATTATCAAAATAAACATAACGATTGTTCTAGGCAAAGATTCTGACAAGTCTAGCACAACTTGTTCACCGAGGAGATACTCTTTATTTATATTTTCCTTTTTGCCTAGATAAATTTTTGTCCGTAATACATACCCAAATAAGCTCTCTGCAATAGTCCACGCTTTTATCCCCCATTTGTCCGGTTTCGCAGGCATGTACTGTTTGATACTCAACCATCCTTTGAAAGTTATCATCGCTTCGTCAACCGACAAGTCACAGCCAGGTTGAAAGTATTCTATGAACTTATATTTGTTATGTCTAAATCTGTTTTTACCTTGTATCTATAAAATATCCGTCGTTGCTCTGTCATGCTCTTTGGCACGCTGTTTTTCATCACATAAGTGAATGTATTTACCAATTAACATAAATCTTTGGAATATCATGGTTTTGGCCACGAGTCGGCACTGCACTATATCACTAAAAAAATACATTTGTATCTGAGGCAAATTGACGATACCTAAATAAATTAAGATACCAATATACGCCTGAATCTCTGTTGAAATAACTGGGTTCCACTTCTTATCAGCTCTATCAGCTATACGTTGTAAATAAATGCATGTTTATTGTTTCCATGGTTATGGCAATTTTCTCATAAAATTCTTTGTTAATAAATAATTAAAAATAATCTTTAGGTGTTGAACCTGCTGGTAAGTTATACTTCGGTCCTCTTTGTGGTAAAAAAGGTGCAATGTTGTAATTTTTTATTTTTGTGGCCCATATAAAACAGAGTTCTTTGTTTTAGTAAGTATTTCTTCATCCTCTGAAGAATAATCCCACGGTAAATCAAATGTATCACTGTCCAATGATGATTGTTCATCATCTTCATCATTTGGTGTAATGTTTCTTCTTGAATTAATCGTCTTTGATTTGTCACGGCTGTCAGACGTGAAAGTTTGTTTACATTTTGAAGACTTTCGCGGAGAGATTCGATCTCTTTTTTTAGGCTCCACAAAATTATCACGTTTCATTGTTTTTGTACGACGAATTTTTCGACAATTTTTTCCATTTTCCGGATCATCATTTGTAAATGTTTTTTTATTATGTGGCGTAACACATCTGGTATGTTTGCAGGCTGTGTGTGAAACCAAATTAATATGTTATTTTCCTCTGAGTTTTTATTGCGGGTCCTCTTTTTTGTCGATGCATTTCCTTTCGCATTTTTCTTCCTTTTTTTATCTTTTTTTATCTACATAACACATCAACTACTTTTTCAACCTAAATACTCATAAATGAAAAAAAATAACGTTAGTATTACAATATTTATAATTACTCTTGACCGTGTATGTATACTTACCGTTGACAACCTAACCTCGAAAGTGTTAACTTTAAATTATTTTGTCTTTAAAAATGTGATATGCATTGACAAATAAAACATTATATTAACATTTACTTTTGTTCATTTTCCAAATTTTTACTGATTTTTTTCGCTGGTAAATCTTAATTGATACGGTATTAGTCCGAACATTGGTAGGGGACTCAACACACCACACATGCGCGCTGCACTCACATAGTTACACAAGGCCCTTCGATTGGCTGTTCCCCCACGAAGCTCACATCGATTCATTTCGAGCCTTTGGTTAATAAGAAGGTTAAATCTTGTAAACGATAAAAACTTTTTTTTTGTAATTTTTGAAACGTATATATACATATATATCTATATATACACATAGTTAAATGGTTGAATTTTTCTATGCACGAATACTGCTAATACATAACTAAAAAAATTTATTATTTTTATTTCTTGCATTTCATACATATTTCCTTCAAATTCATAAGCACGCTTTATCATTCATTTAAATTATTAGTGTCTCAAGAAAAAAATTATACGTCTCACATTTACTCTAGTAAATATGCTTGTAGTCCGCATTTCCTGTGTTTTGATATTGAATCAATACAACAATTTAACTTTACTTGTACAGATACATCCTGAAACATTGGAAAAAAAGTCGGCTGCACTTGCATGCAAGAGATTTCTCGGAACCCACTGTTTTGATGCTATTGCAGATCTGTTGTCAAAAATTCATGTTTCATTCAAATTAACGCCTGAGACAATAAGAGCGACCGTTACCGATAACGGGTCTAATTTTATTAAGGCTTTCAAAGAATTCGGTATTGTAATTCCGAATGACCCTTCTAGTAGTAAGTAAAAAATAAGAAATTTCTCTTTCTTTAACTTGGCTAATTGGCTTTTACGTCTTACAGTTCTTGAATATAGTTATTCCAAGTGTTTTCTTTTTTTTATTGTAGATGATTCTCAAGATGAGTACGAAAATAAATAACGATGATGCTTTTGACGTTAGCATATTTGACGAGGATGTTGATTCTGATGAAAATTGTATTCAAATTGACAATGAATTTAGCAATGAGTGTGACGCAAAATTACCTCGGCATATCAGATGTGCTAGCCACAAATTAAACCTTATAGCTAAAACTGATGTTTTGAAAGCTATAAAAAATTGTAAACGATTAAATTCAAAGCATAATAATGTCATGCACAAATGCACAGCAATATGGAAGTCGTTGCGTTCTCCGAAATTTAATAAAAATTTGAAGGCATACCTTGGCATTGCACTTCAACGACCAGTCGTAACTCGCCGGAACTCGAGTTATGATTGTATCAAAAAATTATTGACTGTGAAAGAGAAGCTATTGAATAACGATTCAATTAAATTCAAAAAACCCTTGAATGACTTAGATTTTCAATATTTGGAAGAATACGTGCGATGTGCTGCTCCTCTCGCAAATGCTATTGATCGTTTACAAGCTGATAACTGCTATTACGGTATTCTTCTTCCGACATTGGTATCTTTAAAGCATCAAATGAATATGTTAACCATTAATGAAGATATTATTGACTGTAAACCAATGATTGAAGCAATTATTGATGGTGTTGATCGTCGATTTGAGAAAATTTTCGATTTTTCAAAACCCGATATCGATGCAGTCATAGCTGCTATTTCTCATCCCCAATTCAAAGGTCGTTGGCTAGTACCGTATTCACGAGATGTGCAAAAAAATATTCATGAACGCTTTCTTGTAGCAGTATCTCGAGAATCGTCACAAGAAGTACAAAGCTCTGTCGATCAGAACTATGACGACGATTTTGAATTTGGACACACCAATTTGACAATCGATGAGTTCCAACCATCTCTATCTCAGGGAGAATTAACAGCAGAAGTAACGCGTTATTTAAAAAGTAAAGAAATCCAACTCGATATGTTGGAAAATTATCCATCGATTCGGAAAACGTTTGTAAAGTATAATACACCGTTGCCGTCATCTGCTCCCGTGGAAAGGATGTTCAGTTATACAACTATGATGAATTTACCAAAATACAATCGACTTAAGGATGAGCATTTTGAGCAACAAGTATTATTAAAAGCAAATGCAGGAAAAAAATACCGTTAACTTAGAACATTTGTATGTGTAATATAGTTAAAAAATATAATGTAAGTTAAAATATAATATGAATTTGTTTTGGTACCGAACATGAGAATAAAAATAAAAAATAATTAATACTAATAATAAATAACAATAAAATGTAAAAAAAAATTGGATGGATAATCGCATTCTCAATACAATAGTAATACGCAAAATATAACGTGTAATAAAAATATTGATTATTATAATGTATATCATATCCATTAAATATTTATGATGTGTAAAATTTAACTTCATACCGTGTGTTTGATAAAGCGTAATTTAAATAAAATAACAAGAGTGATTATTTGACCATTATTTGACTGACGTTTAATATCGTAGTATTACATTAATTCATTCGACGTTTCGACACTACTTTTGTGTCCTTATCAAGAGTTTACTGTCCCATATTAAAGATTAGCCGCACATAAATTTTTTTGTAGTTTTAACACTGTCAAATTTTAATGTGAAGGATCCGCGATCCATCCTTAATTAATCGTGCGATGTCTTTGTTGCATTAACTGTCACTACTTCGTGTTGACGTAGCCCTACGTCAACTGTCCTTTGCTGTATACTTTAACATGAAGTAAGGACAGTTGACGTAATTCTACGTTGTTGATTGCGGCAGGACAGTAATTGTTACTGTGCCCATTTGATTTTTTTTCGCTTATATTTATTATATTTGCAATTTTTTCATATATAATTCTTTAAAATTTGGTTGATTAGTTCTTCTTCCAAATTAAAAATTTTTTAGCAGTATAACAAGAAATGTTTTACTATATTTACTTTAAAGTAAACTGCCGCTTTTTTGTGGCATTTTTAAATTTTTATCTAAAACTTGCTTCCTCATCATTTTTTTCGCTTATAGAGGAAACTTTATAAGCAAAGTAAAATAATGAGAAAGCAATGTTCAAGTTTCTTCTTGTTTGAGCAAGCAATCTCGAAATTCCAGAAAAAAACGCCCGAAAAAACCAAGGGATGAAATCGGTAATCGGTTATAAGTGAAATATCGAGGTTTTGTATATATCGCGAGCGAGCAATCTCAAAATTTCTAAAAAAACGCGCGAGAAAAGCAAGGGATAAAATCGCTGATCGGTAAATGAAATATATCTAGGTTCCGTAGCCTATGTTTTGCGCAAGGATGTAAAGAATAACTATGTAAAAGTTGGTCCAGATCGGTCAAATAGTTTAAGAGTGTATAAAGATCAAACAGACATACAGACATTCTATTTTATATAGATAGATAATTGTTTGGCTTCCTCATTGAGGAAGCTTTTTGAGACTTTCAATACTTTCGAGAGGAAATGGGACTATATAAGCTATCTAATGACGTATTAATCATTACTTTACGATTATTAGTTCCGAAGATATAAACGTTCAAAGTGTGACATGTTTTTGTTGCATTTGTTGCCGTTGCATTCGTCTCCCGTCCCCCGTCCCTCGTCCCCGTCCACCGTCTCCACCCCATCCCCGTCCCCCGTCCCCCGTCCCCGTCCACGTCCACCGTCACCGTTGCTCCCAATATTACCTCCTACCCACTGTCGGGAACGACGTAGTTCTACGTCAAAAATATATATACTTGTGCAATGTATATTGATTGTATTCAATTAAACCATTAATTAAAATTTTATTTTTATTATTTTTTTTTAGCAAATATATAAGAATCCTGATTGAACATACTTGGGTGAAGTAGTAAAACATACAAAAATCAAAAAAATTATTTCAATAAATAATTTATAAATATATAATAATTTGTTGGAAGAATGGCTGAAAAGAGTCATCAGAACCACAATAATCACAATATATGCTGTAACGCAAATGTAACTGGGCGTAATAAAAATTCAAATTAAAAAATAATGAGTTAC
Organism: Temnothorax longispinosus; assembly: GCF_030848805.1. Classification (NCBI taxonomy): domain Eukaryota; kingdom Metazoa; phylum Arthropoda; class Insecta; order Hymenoptera; family Formicidae; genus Temnothorax; species Temnothorax longispinosus. The sequence goes on along the minus strand of NC_092360.1, from coordinate 17,490,619 downwards.
TTATTAATTTTTTTTAAAAGTAATTTATTCTTTACTTATTAATTATTAAAAAAATAATCCAAAATGAAAAAACCGCATTAATTATTTAAAAAATAATGCGTAATAAAAAAAATCGCATTGATTTATTTAAAAAGTAATGCGTAATAAACAAAATCGCATTGATTTATTTAAAAAGTAATGCGTAATGAAAAAAATCGCATTAATTATTTAAAAAGTAATGCGTAATGAAAAAAATTGCATTGATTTATTTAAAAAGTAATGCGTAATAAACAAAACCGCATTAATTATTTGAAAAGTAATGCGTAAGGAAAAAAATCGCATTGATTATTTAAAAAGTAATGCGTAATGAAAAAATCGCATTAATTATTTAAAAAGTAATGCGTGATGAAAAAAATTGCATTAATTATTTAAAAAATAATGCGTAATGGAAAAAACCGCATTGATTATTTGAAAAGTAATGCGTAATGAAAAAAATTGCACTAATTATTTAAAAAGTAATGCGTAATTGAAAACCTTCGTATTGGTTATTAAAAAAATAATCTTTAATGAAACCGTAATACATTACAAAAAGTAATGCATTATTTTGAACCCTGACAGACTCATTGTCAGTCTTCTTTGTATCGGCCACATTACAATTCAAACTATACAGCTCAACCACAGGAAACAAATTTTTATCAATACCAATCTCCCAATACATATCATTCGCCAAATTTAGTTACAGAATCTTCATATAACGTATCTCCACAGCCATTTACTTCAACTACAAGACAAGAATCTTTATATAACGTATCTCCACAGCCATTTACTTCACCTACAAGACAAGAATCTTCATATAACGTATCTCCACAGCCATTTACTTCAACTACAAGACAAGAATCTTCATATAACGTATCTCCACAGTCATTTACTTCAACTACAAGACAATCTTCTCCTAATATTCCTATCAGTCCCACAGGTGTTACTTCCGATGAAGATTATACTTTACACAGCATTTAAGAAAATTTTATACTGTTTATATTCTGTGTGTGATTATTATTTACTTTCATCTACACATTGTATAATTTATGTTACACACACATACACGCACACACACACACACACACCTTACATATAATTTATTACGCATTACATATCGTTTATTTACTTAACGTACTATCGTTTATTTACTTAACGTACTATAGTATACTATATAATTTAGTTTCACGTATATTTTTATTGCGATAATGCGAAAAATTTGTCGTTTAAGTTTTGTTAAAATTAATTATAATTATTATTAATTAATTTACTAATATTAATTTACAAATTTTTTTAAAAAGAAATGACTTCTAAATAGTAGGTACTTTAAAATATTTTTTTTATATTGTGATTGATAAAAATTTATTCAATAATGTAATTTTGTGTTTATAATTTTTTTTTATACAAATACAATAAATTACTAATTATAATATTATACAAATAGAATAAATTATCTGTTTACTCATTTTTTATAATTCTTATTTTAAGGTCAAATAAATAAAAATAAGGAATCATATTTTTTAGTGAAATATAAGAGCTTTTACATACCTGTACGAATGCCTTTAGCGAATGAACTAAAGCTTCACAAACTTCTGGTATAATGAGACTAATGGCTTGTTTTAAAATTCTAAATAAATATTGTAGACTTGTATAACACTCGCCAGTTGATAAAAATCGCAGTGTTACTGCAAGTCTTTCTTGCACACTTATGGCTTCTCTAAACTGTGTATTCTGTCTTTGTACTTTAAGCCCAATTAAATTAATGAGATATTCGAAATCACTTGCTGACATTCGTATAAAGTTTTTATATCTTCCGTTGATTTCTTGACATTTTAAATCACTGAGTAGATTATTAGCGTTATGTACCGTTCTTCTTGACAATAAACGAACTTGCCACCATCGTCTATATCGTCTTTTTCTTTTCAGCACGTGATGAATATAAATGTACGCTGCAGCAGCTAATTTTAATTTTTGGTTGTTCATTGCGTGATGTTGATTCATCCACATGAGTTACACGACTGGTGCAAACTAAATGTGTATCAGAAATGCAGGAAATGCTCCATGCGAGATTCGACTCCAAAATTTTAACTCGTGTTCGCGACGGAGTTTAGTTTGAGGTTCGTCTGCAAGTTCTGCTCGAGATTCGGTTCGGGACTCGGTTCGCGGTTCGGCTCGCGGTTTGGCTCGATAATGTGGACCCTCCTTAACAGATACCATAGCGCATGCGCATATGGCTTCTGCATTCTGCTTATGTCTCCTGCAATTTTATGTGCTTCCACCTTCACAGCGCTCATCCGAGTGAGTGGTGTAGGCGAGTATAAATCTATAGTTTATGTATAGTTTATGTCACGTACACTATAGAAGGCGGATGAACCGAGAGTTGGCTCAGCCTCCAGTCTAAAACGAGCATTAAAGTGCTCTTCACACTACGTATCGCGGACGCGGATCGGATTGAGATTGCGGATCGCAGATCGTAATCTAGCCAAACATGGACGAGCAGCTTATCTGTGATTGGCTGATATCCAATCCGCGTCCGCGATACGTAGTGTGACACGGACATAAGGGTCGACAGGAGTAACACTACCGACCTCTGTCGAGTTGCTTAGCTGCGAGTTTGTATTTTATTTATTATAAATTTTTTCAGAGTCAAAATGGAAAATCCGGTTCTGTATCAGCTTGCGGCTGATCTTACTGATTAAAACGAGCATAAGTTTAACGAGATTCGTTAATTCATTTGGCTAAAATTTGGGATAAGCCGTTCCTAAGCAGCTTTGCAGCTCTAAGCAAGCCTGCAAAGTTGCTTAGGAACGACTTTTCCCAAATTTTAGCCAATTTAATTACACGGCCCGATTTGTGTGCAATACGGCTGTGTGCGCAATACGGCCGTGTGTGCAATACGGCTGTGTGTGCAATACGGTCGTGTGTGCAACACGGCCGTGTGTGCAATACGGCTGTGTGTGCAATACGGCCGTGTGTACAATACGACCGTGTGTGCAATACGGCCGTGTGTGCAATACGGTCGTGTGTGCAATACGGTCGTATGTGCAATACGGTCGTGTGTGCAATACGGTCGTGTGTGCAATACGGCTGTGTGTGCAATACGGCTGTGTGTGCAATACGGCTGTGTGTGCAACACGGCCGTGTGTGCAATACGGCCGTGTGTGCAATACGGTCGTGTGTGCAATACGGTGGTGTGTGCAACACGGCCGTGTGTGCAATACGGCTGTGTGTGCAATACGGCCGTGTGTGCAACACGGCCGTGTGTGCAACACGGCCGTGTGTGCAATACGACCGTGTGTGCAATACGACCGTGTGTGCAATACGGTCGTGTGTGCAATACGGTCGTGTGTGCAATACGGGCGTGTGTGCAATACGGCTGTGTGTGCAATACGGCTGTGTGCAATACGGCTGTGTGTGCAACACGGCCGTGTGTGCAATACGGCCGTGTGTGCAATACGGTCGTGTGTGCAATACGGTCGTGTGTGCAACACGGCCGTGTGTGCAATACGGCTGTGTGTGCAACACGGTCGTATGTGCAATACGGCCGTGTGTGCAACACGGCCGTGTGTGCAACACGGCCGTGTGTGCAATACGACCGTGTGTGCAATACGACCGTGTGTGCAATACGGCCGTGTGTGCAATATGGCCATGTGTGCAATACGGTCGTGTGTGCAATGCGCTGTGTGCAATACGGTCGTGTGTGCAACGCGCAGTGTGCAATATAATCGTGTAGACAAAGAGATATGTGCGCAATAATGCCTGTAGGCAATTGCTCTGTAGGCAAATTGAAATGTGTGCTATCGGGATTGTGTGCAACCTGTAGGCAATCGTTTTGTAGGCAACTGGAGCCCTCCCTTTTTTAGTGGTCACAAAGAATTACAGAGGTAACAGTACAAAATAAACATATTTAATTAAAATACATAAATTTTTCTTGTAAAAAAACTTGGCGCTGCTAGACCTCGAAATTTTAAATAAATAAGGACAACAAAAAATAAAAATAATTCAGAAAATAATGCGATGGGAGTAATATTAAATGATTATCAGCGTGGATGTGCGAGTGAGTGATATGGGTGTGCGTGACGACGCGGACGGAGGATAATGCGGCTTATCATTAAGTAGAGGATAAATTTATTTATTTATTTAAAATTTCGAGGTCTAGCAGCGCCAAGTTTTTTTACAAGAAAAATTTATGTATTTTAACTAAATATTTTTATTTTGTACTGTTACCTCTGTAATTCTTTGTGACCATTAAAAAATACACATGTAAACTTTGTATTTAAATATCTTGTATTCCCTTGTTAAATTTAAATAAAATTTTTTAATCTTATAAAATTGTTATTATACATTCTTTTCTAATTGACACAATGTAAAGATTTTTCAAAGTAGTGCAACAATTATTTTTTGAGGCAATATATATGTTCTCTCTGTAATTGGCGCTGTAATTTAAAGAGATATCATTTTTTTTGTAATTGTAATAGATCACTTGAAGCGCGACTCTTCTTTTTGATAAGGTAACATAATTTTGTGATGTGTATCTTGGGTTATAATTTTTCGGAAATAAAGATCCCAGGTAGCAAGCACTCGTCATTTTGACGTCAATATTTGGTCATAATTGGTCAGTAACGTCATTCGTCGATTAAGTGACGTATATTTAACGTCATATTTTAATACGTCAAAAAGACTTTTGTAAAATGACATTATATAGACGTTTAATTGACTACGTATTGTAGGAAAATTTTTCTTTTCCGGATAAAATGTCCTTAACGTCAATAATACGTCATTAAGACATCTTAGACGTCATCCTACTATCTGCAAGTATAATTATTCAATATTTTTTATATATCCTAATAAATCATATTTAATTATATTTATTATACCCTAATAAATTATATTCCTGTTCCAAATATACTCCACTGTACGCAAAGCCTCATCGTTGAGACGATAAAGCAGAGCTCAGTTAGCGCTCAATGATTATCTTATTTATTACGATTGATTTCACTTAAATCTGGGGAAGAACCAAAGGCAAGAATATTAATCATTTAAAGAATTACAGAACGCAGCCTATTTGTTTCGAATTGTTTCATCCAGTATTGGCGCGAAAGCAAGCAAACAAAAAACAAAACACAATTTGATCCGACAAAGAGAGACGAGCGGTCTTTCTCTACCTAACCTATAATCTCTTCCTGTTTCCTGTTTCGCGCGAGCGGTGCTGGTCAGTGCGTGCTGGTGCGAACAATACATGGTGGTTATTCGTGCTACTAATTCGCACACTGTGTAAATTGTATACAGGCAATATCGCAATCTGTATGATTTGTAATTAGTCCTGACTGTATGAGTTTTGGTGAGTTATATTTCGTTTGTACTTTTCCATCACTAATAGCCAATTTCTTCACCGTCAGATAACTCTATCCTTCGGTTAACCTCACTCTTCATTTCTTTCTAACCTGCCTCCTTAGAAAGAGATGAAGAGTGAGGTTAACCGAAGGATAGAGTTATCCAACGGTGAAGAAATTGGCCCTAAAACATGTACGAGATCTTTTGTTTATTGCATGTACGTGTAAAAAAAGTAATATTTTACAACAGTGTGATCAAGTATAATAGTATTCTTGATGGAACAGTCTTGTGTTCGCGGAGATTTCATTATCAGTATATTAACTTTATTAGATGTACAAAATAGAATATGTTTACGGTGATTCAGTTTGATGAAAAATCCGACGCAAACTTGGCCGTTGTCAGCAGTACTTGGCTGACGCCTCGTAAAAGAGAAGTTTTCTGGCCACCATACAAAAATACAAGTAGTTATAACAAGGTATTAAAAAAGCATGAACAACCTGATGAAAAGAAATGGACATTGTATGGAGTACAAAAAATTTTTTATGAAACAAGTAAGTTTAACTAATTATTTATCTCTATTACACACATACACACACACTCTCTCTCTCACTCTCACTCACACACACACACACACACACACACACACACACACACACACACACACACACACACACACACACACACAAACACAATTCATTTACATCTTCTATTTCTACATGTATATATTTGGAGACATTATATTTAACGCGTTTATTATGCAAAGTATACAAATCTTCAATGAATATTAAATACATATATTTAAGGCAATATGACTCGTCCTTTTTAACTAACAGTATTTTATATTTTGTAGATAATATAGACGTAGCACATAAGAAAGCTAAAGTGGCAGAATTTACGAGTGATTTAAATACAGATTTAGAAGGTGATAATACAATTAAAAGACAACGGCATCCTCCACGGCGTTTATACGATAATAATTCTGATGATTCAACCGAGGAAAGTTGTGCAATTTCAAAGTTTGATCGACCACCTTCAATAAAAAAAAATTTTTTAAATCGTTAGTTATATCTTGTACAATAACGTATAAAATATATATCTGTTTAGAATTTATTTTTACCTAATTTTTATATTGAATTTCCAGATTCTTCTGAGAATAATGTTTCAACATTAAATATACTGGATGAAGAAGGTAAAACATGAAATTTCTGTAATGTATTAGAAAAGTGTTTAATTATATCTAATCATAATTGTAGATTCCTCTGAATGTGGTAATAACATACCGTCGAATTCTCGGTCGAATTCAACATCTCGGTCGAATTCAACATTAAACAGAATATTAAATAATAATGAACTGGATGAAAAAGGTAAAATAAGATATCTTACATTGTGTGTTTAATTATATCTAGTCATAATTGCAGATTCCTCTGAATGTGGTAATAACATACCGTCGAATTCTCGGTCAAATTCAATATCTCGGTCGAATTCAACATCTCGGTGGAATTCAACATTAAACAGAATATTAAATAATAATGAACTGGATGAAAAAGGTAAAATAAGATATCTTACGTTGTATATTCATAATACAGTTATTGAAGTAATATGCATATTTTATTTGTGTTCCTCTTTTAGCACTAAACAAACAAATAGTAGATACTCTTATCACTATTAAAGAACAAAATAATCAGATATTAGCTTATATTAGAAAAGCTCCTCAAGCAAAAGGTGCTGTCATTTTTTCTGTGCCGGAAAATTTACCTGTTAATTTACCATTACAAACAGATGAAAGTGTAGATCTCTTGGAAACGTTTATTACAGATCAAGATAATTCACATAATTTGGTAAATATATATGCAAAATATGTTTATATTGTATAAAAAACATTTTTTAATTTTACTGACAATTAATTAAAATATTTGTTTGTAGTGTTCATTTCTGTCTAGTTTAGGAGGTCGGGACATTGCAAGCAAAACAAATAAAATTTTGAAACAGTTGTTCTCAGATGAATTGTGTCGAAACTATAGTTTTTATGGAAAAAGATTAGGAAAGAAACCATTTTCTTCCTTATTGATAAAAGATATTATAATAAGTAAGAAATTTTTTTTATCTTTTTAAATAAAAATGTTTAATTCCAAATAATTAAAATAATTTTATGTCTGTTATATTTTAATAAAATATTAAAAAATTGGAAGTAATTTTGTAAACATGAAGACTTTTATCACCTTAATTTTTTTCAGACGCAGTTAAATCTACGACAGAAGGTGCTAACAATCAAGCCATTGAAAATTCAATAAAAGTCTGGCTAAAACACGCTCCTCAACGTGTAAAGAAGAAGAACAATAATTAATTGCACCATGTCTCTAATGTCATACAGAAAGTGTTGCGTTGGAAAACGACAGTTATATCGAAGAATTGCCAATGAGAAGGTAAAATTTTTTAAAGAATTGATTGTGTCCAATTCTCAAGAGCATAATCAAGAAAAGAACGTAAAGCGTGATAAAATAGAAAAATATTATAATAAAAACGAAGAAATAGTATCTAATGACACTTCTGACGATGATATTGGCACTTTTGATATTGAGCGTACTGAAAATCAGTCTTCCTTAAATTTAAGTTGCGAGTTAGATAATGTAATTGGTAATATAGAGGATGAAAGCACATCTGATTCTAATCTTCGTAAGTTGATAAGACATTGGGCTGTTATTAAACATAACATATCTCACTCCGCCTTAACAGACCTTTTACATATTTTGCATCATTTTCATCCTGAATTGCCCTTAACTTCTAAAAGTTTGCTGGAAACTCCAGTATCTATAAATACAAAAAAATTAGATACAGGAGAGTACTGTCATATTGGTTTAACACAGAGTTTACAAAACATTGCAAAATTTCATGTTGGAAATACTATAGAGCTAAGTTTTAACATTGACGGTCTCCCTTTGTTTAATAGCACAAATAAACATTTATGGCCTATTTTAGGTCTTGTAAAAAATGTGCAAAATATGTCTCCATTTGTTATAGGAATTTTTTATGGTGAGTCTAAACCATCTCCTTTACATTTATATCTTGAAGATTTCATAACAGAACTTTCTTTATTGTTAAAAAATGGACTTCAAGTAAATGATAGATACTTTGATATAAAAATTTATAGTTTTGTATGTGATGCTCCGGCTAGGGCTTATATAAAACAAGTAAAAAATCATAATGGATATTCTTGTTGCGAAAAATGTGAAGAAAGTGGTATATATTTTGAACGGCGTATTATTCTGAGAAATACTAATGCAAGAAGGAGAACAGATGAGTCATTTGTTTTGCAACGTGATGAAGACCATCATGTTGGCATTTCGCCCCTTCTTGAATTAAAAATTGGAATGGTTACACAGTTCCTCCTTGATTATATGCATGGAGTGTGTTTAGGTGTTACAAAAAAACTACTACATACTTGGATAGGTGGTAAATCTAACGTTAAGTTAGGTCATCGCTTAACTGATTTATTATCTAAAAAGTTAGTGGCCCTTGGTTCATTCATGCCTTCTGAATTTAATCGAAAACCACGAAGCTTAACAGATTTATGTAGATGGAAAGCAACTGAGTTTAGGAGTTTTTTACTTTACCTAGGACCTGTTGTTTTACGGGATATACTTGATATATCAGTTTATGAGCATTTTCTCCTATTTCATTCAGCTATATCTATTCTCACTTCGAAACACAATATTAATAATTTAGGCTTATCATTAGCGCAGAAATTACTTGAAACTTTTATTAATTATGCAGAAAAAATATATGGTCTTGAGTTTTATGTCTACAATGTGCATATATTGTGTCATTTGACAAGTGATGTACAAATGTATGGACCTTTAGATAATTGGTCCTGTTTTTCATATGAAAATTATTTAGGCTCATTGAAAAAATTAGTAAAATCATCTCGAAAACCACTTCAACAAGTATGTCGTAGGTTACATGAAATATTTTTAAGTAATCCTTACCAAGAACCAAATCACCCAATTCTTAAGCATTTTTTAGAACACAATAATGGCCCATTATTAGTTGTTATAAATATTTTTAAACAATTTAAGAAGATTAGTATTAGAGACTACGTTTTATCCACCTATTCACATTGTTTTGCTGATTCACATTTTTTAAGTAAAAATAATGAAATAGTACAGATTAATAACATAATATTGACTACAAACGGTTCAACAAAATTAATTGGAAAACAATACATTTCATCAGAATCACTCTACTTGTATCCGTTTGATTCCAAAAAATTAAACATTTTTTGTGTTACAAAGTTATCTGAACAATTACAAGCATGGGATATTGATGATATAAAAGCGAAATGTGTTCTTCTACCGCTTAAACATGATAAAAATTGGGTGTGTTTTCCTCTTCTTCATATATAACATTAAGAAGCAATGTTTATGATAAGAAATATTTATTTTTATATTCTTGCATCATTTTTGTGCAATGTATTTAATTTTAATATTTTTGTTTTTTTTTCCTTAAATACATATATTTTATTATTCTTTGATAGAACTACAATATAATTTGATTTTTTAATTAAGATTAAGATATATGTATATCAAAACAAGATCATTACATTCAAAATAATGTAGTTTTTCATTAATGTTACGTTCCGCAAAATTACTACAATTTCAACATTGTTGTAAATTTCAAAATGTGCCGTTTTCTTTGTAATAATAAAAAATAAATATATTTTGTACATGATACAACCTTAATTTGATTGTTTGTAATGCAATTGCAACCTATCCTGAAAATAAATTTTTCTAAAATAGTCCGGTAGTGTCACAGAAAAACATTAATTAGTTTTCAATCTCTATTTTATTATACATATTTAAAAATATTTAAATTCTATTTTATATTTTATTGTAACTTTATACTTATATAGATATACTTTACTGACGTACAGAAGTCCGTACGTCGACAAACAATTTTAAAGTTTTAAGTATCATTTAATTAAGCCAAATACAACGTTATTTTGGCTTAATTAAATGATACTTAAAACTTTAAAATTGTTTGTCGACGTACGGACTTCTGTACGTCATCAGTAAAGTATATCTATATAGGTAGCAAGATGATGTTTAAAGACGTCTTAATGACGTATTATTGACGATTTTAGCCGTCATTAAGACGGCACTGTGAGAGTTAAAATAACGTCTTATTGACTTTACTAATGACGTCTCTGGTCTGTGACTTAGGACCGTGAAAAATACGTCATTTTTACGTCAAACCTTAGGAATAAATGACGTAACATTCGTCATAAAATGACGTAAGAATCACGTCATTATGACGACTGTCTGCTACCTGGGATACTACTGCTTAGATTTTTTCAAGATTTTTTGAGATATAAAGATTACGTCTACCACTTGTTACTTAGGTTTTTTCGATGTATAATACTACCACTTTCTTTTTTTTTTGAGGTAACAACATATACACTACTATGCGTGTACTTGGCGCCTTTTTTTACCTTTTTTTTAAAAAAGGTAATTTTGTACGGATATCACGCCTTTTTGTAGTATTACGCATTTTATAAACAGTATGTACAGGGTAAAGCTATTTGGAGGTATAATACTACCACTTTGTTTTTTTCGAGGTAACAACATAACAGGGTAACAACATAATACATATACACTACTATGCGTGTACTTAGCGCCTTCTTTTACCTTTTTTTTTAAAAGGTAATTTTGTACGGATATCACGCCTTTTTGTAGTGTTACGCATCTTAATCTTATAAACAATATATCTTATAATCTTATAAACAGTTTATACAAGGTATGAAGCTAAAAGTGTTACGGGCTATTATTTCTAAAGAAAACAACAATTTAATATTTTGCTTAGTTTTTTTAAAATAATAATCTGTAACCCTTTTAGTTGTACACCTTGAATATATTTTTCAATTTTAACATAAAACATAATCGCAATATAGCATGATTAATGTTAATAAGTCGTTAACTGTAAAATTTTTTATTTATTTTTATTCGCGTGTCTTACTGAATGTTGTTCGCAACTGTATATGTTCAGGTATCGATATTTTTGATAATTACAGATGGACACCTGTAACACGTGTCTGAAATTTACCTGATTTGTGTATTCTTTTATTCCCTTTAACTAATCGCAAATTAATTCTGTTTGATAAAAGCAATTCTGTTAAATTTCTCATACATAACGCATCGTTTATAATTTTCTATTAATTATAAATATTAAATAGTACGATATATATATATTCGTACTCACATCCTTGAAAATTATTTCGGGAATTCGAGCGAATGTCACAACTAGATAAAATTATCTTTCATATTTTAACAATTGAGTAGGAACATATTTGAGTTAGCGATAAATGATTCTCTGAAACCGCACGTGTCTGTAAATAATTCAGTAAAAAATATATAATCTTTATTTCAAAATACATTTGCACACTACGTACCAAAAATATATAATATGATAACGTAGTTTTTGCTATTCAATTGATTGAATTTTAGAAAAGAAAAAGATTTAAAAGTATATAACTATGTCAGTCAATAAAGAGACATGGACGCAAATTGAATCATATATATTTAATTGCCTGCTCATTAAATATAAAGTGCAAACACATAGAAATTGTATATTTTTCTATACTTAAATGCAATATAAAGAAATAATTAAACAAGTATCCTTGCATAGGAATATTATGCATAATTTTTACAAAACATATTTGAGATTCGCGCAATTGAGATATAATAAAATTAATAACGATTCTATAAATCTTAGGTACATGTTAATAATACGACATAATCTTTTTAATCATGAAACTTACAAACTAACAGAAAAAGATTCGTATCCTAAATGCCAATAATTTTTCTAACGTAACAATAATACTGAAAATATATGGATAGAAATATATATAATAAATAATAACATAATTAATGATATACAAGAGCTTTTGTCGCGCATATCGATTTTCAATAATGGATATTATAACAAATACGTTTTACGTTTATTTGAAAACAAATTATGTGTACACGTAATAAAAATTGTATTAATTAAAATTATGTGTATACACATAATAAAAATGCGGAATTATTTTTGTCAGACATAATTTTAATTCATCCAATTTTTATTATGTCTAGACATAATTTTAATTCATCCAATTTTTATTATGTCTAGACATAATTTTAATTCGTCCAATTTTTATTATGTCTAGACATAATTTTAATTCAGCGAATTTTTATTATGTCATGACATAATTTTAATTCTGCCGCTAGGGAATTTTTAAGTCGATTTAAGATGTTCGGCAGGCGATCTCGACGAGATCGTCCCGCTTGAATGCCGGGATCCGCTCAGAGATGAGCGCGAAAACAGCCGGTGTCGCGAGCTTTGACTCTCGCTGAAGGATAGGGATCAGGAAACTGAAGCTCTTGTAATTCGCCACAGACATTTATTTCATCCACACAATGGAGCACAATGACGCTCGGCGCACTTCGCGTACAATCTTTCGTCCTCCTGACGCGGCCGGCTCGGAGTAACCGAATAGCGGATCTCGCAGAGTCGGAGCAAGCCGAATATCGGCGGTTGCACAGGCGGAAATCTTGCGCGTCCGAGATTTTGCGTGTCGGACTTCTTGTTCGCGGGATCCGATTACCGAAACCGCGGGCGATAATGCAAAGAGCGTCGGAGTTTCCTTTACGGCACACAGCGAATACGCTAACACAAATTACAACTCAATAACGGCGTACTGAATTTCGAGCGGTTTAAGCGATTGTGAGCTTGGATGCGAGCGAGCCGACGACTCGATAGATTCTACCCGCTCCGCATTCGATTCGGCAGTCGCGTCAGGCGAAAACGGGGAGAGGAATTCCGCCCCTTGCGGGGAAAGTGACTTTATTTGTCCTTATATCTATCGTAAGCTCGTGGAGCACGCGTTCCGGTTGCTAGCCTCGGTGCCTCGACGAATAAGCGTGCGAGACGCTTTTCGAAACACGTGATCGCGGATACCAGATGTTCTTCGCTGGGCTGCGCGTTTCGAGCGCTGAATAATGTTTTCGGTTTGACTTTCCAACATACCGCCCGCCTCGAAATGGCAGTTTCGAAATAAAGAAATATACAAGAAAGGGAAAGGCGCGTTACAATGTCGGGAGATTCCGCCCGCCGTGACGGAATCTCTTAAACCTTAGGTTCAAGTACAATTATATAGGAAATGAGGAGGCGCGTCACAATTTTGTGAGATCCGCCCGCCATGACGAAATCTCCGAGATCTTAATCTAACTACAACTTATCGCTACATTGCCCGCTTGATTGCTCGTCGACTTCGGATGGGTAGAAGGCACAATTTTACGAGTGGCCGCGTATATTGGGAGGCGGCAGTCTTAACCGTGACGACTCGAACGAAACCGTCTGAACCGGCGTGACATTGTGTCACTCGACCGAGCTCCCATTTGCAAAGAGGTAGCGCGGCATTTCGTAAAAGGACCAATTGTCCGACGCTAATCTGCGGTTTCTCTTTTCGCCACTTCGTCCGCGTTTGTAACGTGTTCAGGTAATCGTTCTGCCACATTTTCCAAAACCGTTCCGTAATTCGTCTAACGAGTTGCCATCGCGATAAGCGATTCTCATTTAGATGGAGAATAGATGGCTCGGGATTTACAATGAGCGCGGAGCCGATCAAGAAGTGGCCGGAAGTGAGACACTCGTAATCGTCGAGCGTATCTAAAAGGGCGGCGATCGGACGTGAATTTAGGCAGGCCTCGATGCGGCATAGCAAAGCTGAGAATTCTTCGTACGTGAGCATATGGCTCCCGACAACGCGGCGTAAATGGGCTTTGACGCTCTTTACGCCCACTTCCCATAGCCCGCCGAAGTGCGGGGCCGACGGGGGGATGAAGTTCCAAGTTATGTTATCGGACGCGGTTGTAATCAAAAGGTCGGATCTCGCACGGCCGTTCTGTACGCTTTGGTCAATTCTCGATCGGCTCCGACGAAATTTGTCCCGTTATCTGAATAAATCGATTGTGGCAGACCGCGACGCGCGCAAAATCGTGAAAAGGCATTTAAAAAGGCCGGCGTAGTGTAATCGACAACTAATTCTAAATGTATCGCTCGAGTCGTCAGGCAGACGAAGAGCGCGATGTAAGCTTTTCGCGCGGTAATGCCTCGGCCAGCGGAGGCGCGGATCTGTACAGGTCCGGCGTAGTCGAGCCCGCAGTGAGCGAAGCTGCGAGCGGCTGATATTCGGGATTCGGGAAGATCTCCCATAAGTTGAGTGGGAATTGCAGCGCGCTCGCGAATGCACACGACACAGTTGTGAATCACAGATTTGACTAGGTTGCGCGCGCGAAGTATCCAGAAATCCCGCCGTATGACGTTTAGCGTGAGCTGGGGTCCGGCGTGTAAGGCTCGCAGATGAGCTTGGCGCACGATGAGCGTGACTAACGGGTGAGACGAGAGGAGTATAGGGTGTCGGAAGGAGAATGGTAAAGGAGCTTTCCTTAGCCGACCTCCCACGCGCAGAACTCCGTCTTGGTCGAGGAACGGGCGTAGAGCGAGAATCGGGCTTCTCGCTGAGAGGGGCTTATTTTGCGATAACGTATTGATCTCCCTTGCAAACAACTGCGTTTGAATATGCCTGATCCAAAAGATCTTTGCGGCGTTGCAGTCCGCGGCCGACAGGGCGACGCTTTTAGGTGCGGGTGCCGCCGGGTAATCGGCGCCAAGGTTCGAGCGATCACGACAAAGGCTTATGAACTTGATCACATAAGCGGTAACGCGAAGCAGTTTGGGCCAAGACAAATATCGCGAGGCGAGCTCCCAGTCAAGATTAGTTTGAGCGCAATGAAGAGTAACGGCCCTTTCCTCAAGGGGAGCAGTGCTGGAAAGAGTCCTGTCGCCACTTGGCCACTCGGCGTTCTCGAATTGCAACCAGAGAGGGCCCCGCCACCATAGGTCATGATCGACGATTTCGTCGAGGAATAGTCCGCAAGACGCGCAGTCGGCCGGGTTTTCTGCGGTCGATACGTGACGCCATTCGCTTCGCGGAAGAAGCGATTGAATTTCGGTGACGCGATTCGCGACAAAAGTCTTCCAGCGAGACGGGTGATTCGTGACCCACGCGATTACGATCTCAGAATCTGTCCAGCAAAACTCCGGAAAGGCGTAGCCGAGCGAGTCGCGCACGAATGCCATGAGTTCGGCGAGGAGAAGCGCCGCGGATAATTCCAAGCGGGGAGCGCTGAGGGGTTTTAGAGGCGCGACTTTTGATTTTCCGATCAGCAAAGTGATAGTCACATGACCGTCGGAAGAAACTACCCGGAGGTATACTACGGCGGCGTACGCGGCGTTCGACGCGTCAGCGAATCCGTGCACCTCTGCGTGAGATGTGTCTGTCCCGAGACCGGTCCACCGGGGGATTCTTAATCGGTTCAGGTGCGAGAGTCGAGAGTGGATTTCTTTCCACCGAGATAGAAGTGGCGCGGAAATGACGTCGTCCCAATTTAACGTTTCGCGCCAGAGACTTTGCATGAATATCTTGGCGGTGATTGTCACAGGGGTGACCCAGCCTAGCGGGTCGTAGAACTTCGCGATCGTAGAGAGAATGGAACGCTTGCTCTCCGGGATGGCATCGGCGAGCGACACTCGAAATTCGAATAGATCGCTGGCGGGATTCCATCCGATTCCCAGAATCTTGAGCTGTTCGTCTTGCGCTAACTGTTTATTACACGCTAAGCCGTGATTTGCCGGATCGATATCCTCTAGAAGAACGGGCGAATTACCTGCCCACTTTTTCAATTCAAACCCTCCTAGTTTCAATAGAACGGTCAGCTGATCGCGGGCTTGCTTCAAGCGCGTCACGTCACTCGCGCCGAAAAGAACATCGTCAATATAAATATTGTCGCGCAGGATAGTAACCGCGAGCGGAAATCGGTGACCTTCGTCGCTAACTAATTGCTTCAAAACACGGAGGGCGAGGAACGGCGCGCATATCATTCCGCATATCATTCCGTACGTAATTGTGAGCAAGATGTAAACGATTATTACTGCGTGGAGAGACAATTTCCAGAGAATTCGCTGGTAGTTTGTATCGCGAGGATCTAATCGAATTTGTCGATACATTTTCGCGATGTCCGCGGTGTAAACGTATCGATGTTTGCGCCAGCGCGATATAACCGCCGTAATTTCGGTTTGCAATTTCGGCCCCGCGTGTAAATGATCATTGAGCGACGTTCCGTTTGACGTAAGGCTTGAAGCATTAAAGACGACGCGTAGACGCGTGGTCGTGCTGCTTTCCCGGATGACGCCGTGATGTGGCAGATACACGTGTTGTCCGATTTCGTCGCGCATGTGCCCGAGACTTTCATATTCCGACAGGAAAGTTTCGTATTCGGTCGCCAACGATGAATGATTCGCAAATCGCCGTAACGAGGTATTCAGCATTGTCTCGGCGCGCGATCGGGACGCACCGATTTCGATGGGAGGGTCCTTTTTGAAGGGGAGACGCACAACGTATCGTCCGTCGGGCTCACGAGAATGAGTTAATCGAAAATGCTCCTCGCAGTACTTTTCGTCCGGGGTGAGTGTCGACTGCCGAGGAAGCTCCTCGATTTCCCAAAAGCGTCGAAGTTCGCTTTCAAGGGAAGGCTGACAAAGCGTATGATGCATGGAAATGCGAGGAAGGGCGAAGGGCGCGGAACGCGTCGTCGAGGAGTGAGAGCCGGTCGCGGCCGGCGTGAGAAGCCCTGAGAGGACCCATCCGAAGACGGAGTTCTGGGCGATAGGTTGCCCGAGACCTCCTTTGCGAACACCGTCAAGAATTAAATCGTTGTATAAATCGGCTCCAATAATGATTTGGATAGGATCGGGACTGGTCGGATCCGGATCAGCCCACGCTAAATCAGTTAAATGCGAGAGTGACGAAACGTCCGTTTGTCGTTTCGGTGTGTACGCGGTTAACTTTCCCAAAATGAGCGCGGTCGTAGTGAACGACGGAGCGCGATTGTCTTTTGGAGAAATAAACAGCCGTGTCGTGTATCGAAACGTCCCGGCGTGAACGCCGCCGACGGCGGTGACTGAGATCGGCATCCGAATGCGCTTCGCGTGCAATAATTGCGCTAAAGATTCGGAAACAAACGTCATTTCCGACCCCTGGTCGAGCAACGCTCGGACGACCGCGTCGCGACCGGACGGAGCGCGAACCGTGATCCAGGCGGTCGCCAGAAAGACCTGAGATCGATCTCGGGTGGCCTTGGAGGCGAGCATCGAGGTCACCTCGATTGTCGTTTCCGGCGTTGGAGGCGACGAGCAATCCGCCGGTGGGTGTTCCCGCCGAGGTTTCTCCCGACGGGGCGAAAAAAGAAGTCGAGTTAGAATGCAACATCGTGTGATGTTTTTTATGACAGGCGCGGCAAGAGTACTTGCTTTTACAATCTTGCGAGGAATGCTTCTCGCTGAGGCAATTGAAGCAACGCTTATGTTTTTTGACCAGATCCCATCGCTGACTCGAATTCTTCCCCACAAAAAGGGGGCAAACGCTTAGAAGATGCGGCGCCGTGCACAGGGGACACTTCGCAGACGTGGTCGCTGACGCGGTAGCAGCGTGTACTTTCGGCGGAGAAGAGGTTTTATTCGACGGTGCGGGCGCAAAGTTTTCCAACGCGCGCACGCGAGATTGAAGGAAACGATTTAAATCCTCGTACGACGGTGGAGAATCTTTGTCCGTTTCCTTCAAATTCCACGCTTTGCGGGTGATCGGATCAAGTTTTTGCGTGACAATATACGCGATAATATCGTTCCAAAGTTCTTCCGGCTTTCGCTTAAGATTTAAAAAA
Source organism: Temnothorax longispinosus (assembly GCF_030848805.1). Taxonomy (NCBI): domain Eukaryota; kingdom Metazoa; phylum Arthropoda; class Insecta; order Hymenoptera; family Formicidae; genus Temnothorax; species Temnothorax longispinosus. The sequence continues at coordinate 17,472,458 of NC_092360.1, read as the reverse complement.
GAGGATACCGCGACACTCACTTTGTCATGCAAGCTTTGCAAGTCGGCGGCAGACTCACGGTGAGCGCCGATAAATTAAGCAGCGCGCAGAGATGTACGTTGAGAGAACGTCTTTTATTTTCGTACCGCGAAGTTAACGCGTGCCAGGCGATCTCGAAGTTATCGGCGGTCACCGAAATATTTCCGATACACTCGAGAGCGCGGCCTTTAAGACATGACGACAAAAAATGCATCCGAGCGAAATTGTCTAAATCTTTATTGTTTTGAATGAGCGCGGTAAAGCGATCGCGAAACTGTTCCCACTCGGCGTAATTTCCGTCGAAGGGAGGTAGCCGAATGGACGGAAGATGTAACAAGGAAAAAGCGGACGCTTCCGCGCGCGCGCTCGTGTTTAACAGAGACTGGTTCGGACTCACGAAGGGCTCGATCTCTTCCAGGGATTCAGACAGGACATCCAGGGCCGTCTGATAGACCTCCTCGGTGGCTGCGAAGTAGTCGTCTTGGAAGTAGGCTAGCTCCGTCGTCTTCGACGAAGTCGCTTTCGTTAGCTGGTCGTGACCCTCTTGATAGGCGCACCAGATCTCCTTCAGGGCGGCGATCCGGGAACGGATCTTCGCTGCTGTGTGATTATTCTTCCCCAGCTTCCGGAAATTATCCAGAAAACGCTCGATCGAGTGTTGCAGCCTCATCTGCTTCGTCATTAAGTCGGACATGGTGCCGCGGCGGAAGGTGTGAGTGCTTTCCGCCGAGAGAGAATTTCCCTCAATTCCTTCACCGACGCTTCGATCCGGCTCGAAGGACCAGATGTTCGGGAGGCGATCTCGACGAGATCGTCCCGCTTAAATGCCGGGATCCGCTCAGAGATGAGCGCGAAGACAGCCGGTGTCGCGAGCTTTGACTCTCGCTGAAGGATAGGGATCAGGAAACTGAAGCTCTTGTAATTCGCCACAGACATTTATTTCATCCACACAATGGAGCACAATGACGCTCGGCGCACTTCGCGTACAGTCTTTCGTCTTCCTGACGCGGCCGGCTCGGAGTAACCGAATAGCGGATCTCGCAGAGTCGGAGCAAGCCGAATATTGGCGGTTGCACAGGCGGAAATCTTGCGCGTCCGAGATTTTGCGTGTCGGACTTCTTGTTCGCGGGATCCGATTACCGAAACCGCGGGCGATAATGCAAAGAGCGTCGGAGTTTCCTTTACGGCACACAGCGAATACGCTAACACAAATTACAACTCAATAGCGGCGTACTGAATTTCGAGCGGTTTAAGCGATTGTGAGCTTGGATGCGAGCGAGCCGACAACTCGATAGATTCTACCCGCTCCGCATTAGATTCGGCAGTCGCGTCAGGCGAAAACGGGGAGAGGAATTCCGCCCCTTGCGGGGAAAGTGACTTTATTTGTCCTTATATCTATCGTAAGCTCGTGGAGCACGCGTTCCGGTTGCTAGGCTCGGTGCCTCGACGAATAAGCGTGCGAGACGCTTTTCGAAACACGTGATCGCGGATACCAGATGTTCCTCGCTGGGCTGCGCGTTTCGAGCGCTGAATAATGTTTTCGGTTTGATTTTTCAACATATGAATCAAGCTTGAATTTGATGTCTAGGTGTCCCAGGTTGCCAATGACGAGGTCCACATAGTGCGCTTTATAGTTTTCGGTATCCAGGTGTATTAATACCTTGAATTCGATGTCCACGTGTTCCAGGTTGCCGATGACGGGTTCCAGACAGTGCGCTCTATAGTTTTCGGTGTCCAGGTGTAATAATACGTTGAATTCGATGTCTAGGTGTCCTACGTTGCCGATGACGAGGTCCACAAAGTGCGCTCCGTAGTTTTTGGTGTCTACGTGTATTAATACCTTGAATTCGATATCTACGTGTCCTACATTCAGATTTAGTTATTAATACACCTAGACACCAAAAACTACGAAGCGCACTATGTGGACCTCGTCATCAGCAACCTGGGACACGTAAACATCGAATTCAAGGTATTATTACATCTAGACACCGAAAACTACGGAGCTCACTATCTAGACATTGTCATCGGCAACCTGGGACACCTAGACATCGCATTCAACGTATTATTACACCTGGAAACCGAAAACTACGAAGCGCACTATGTGGACCTCGTCATCGCCAACCTAGGACACTTAGACATCGAATTCAACGTACGATTACACCTGGACACCGAAAACTATGAAGCGCACTATCTGGATTCCGTCATCGGCAACCTGGGACACGTGGACATCAAATTTAAGGTATTAATACACGTAGACACCAAAAACTACGGAGCGCACTATGTGGACCTCGTCATCGGCAACCTGGGACCCCTAGACATCGAATTCAACGTACGATTACACCTGGACACCAAAAACTATGAAGCGCACTATCTGGATCCCGTCATCGGCAACCTGGGACACGTGGACATCGAGTTCAAGGTATTAATACACGTAGACACCGAAAACTACGAAGCGCACTATGTGGACCTCGTCATCGGCAACCTGAGACACCTAGACATCGAATTCAACGTACGATTACACCTGGACACCAAAAACTATGAAGCGCACTATCTGGATCTTGTCATCGGCAACCTGGGACACGTGGACATCGAATTCAAGGTATTAATACACGTAGACACCGAAAACTACGGAGCGCACTATGTGGACCTCGTCATCGGCAACCTGAGACACGTAGACATCGAATTCAACGTATTAATACACGTAGACACCGAAAACTACGGAGCGCACTATGTGGACCTCGTCATCGGCAACCTGGGACACGTAGACATCGAATTCAACGTATTATTACACCTGGACACCGAAAACTATAAAGCGCACTATCTGGACCTCGTCATTGGCAACCTGGGATACCTAGACATCGAATTCAAGCTTGATTCATAAGAATCGACTTAAAAATTCCCTAGCGGCACTTTCTGCCAAGCGTAGAGAACCTTCTTTTCCGGCAGCGGTGGTAATACGATGTAAGGATACGAAATCTCTCCAAATAAACATGAAGCAATTGACTCAATATATTATAAAGTATATACCTAATTTACCTAAATAGAAATCTTTCTTCTGACCGATAAGTCTATCGACCTAATTTCGAAATACGCGCGCGATATCGAAACTGGCGATACCTGCGCCGCCAGCGTCGAAAAAGTGCAAGTAACGTTTCTGATTATGACGTCATCATATAAGACGTCGGCGTTAGCAGTAGAGAAGAAGAAGTATCTTAATAAAAACTTTTCACATTTGGACTTTGCGTCGCAATATCTCCGCTCGTAGGGCACAGAGCGGAATATTATAAGAGAAACCTCCCCTAATTGGGACCCCAAGCTATCGATCAAGCCTACTTAGAACTCGATCCGTTCACTCGTTATCGAGATCTCAACATCTCGGGTACTCGCAACCCGTCGCGTCGCGTAAAAGAGTCACGGTCGGTCTCGCTCCGCATGTACTTGGCGCGAGACACTACCGTGTCTCTTGATAGGTTATTTCGCTTTTGCTATAAGTTCTATAGCTCTCTCTCTCTCTCTCTCTCTACTTTCTCTCTCCCTCTCGCCTCTCTCTCTCATCTCTCTCTCTCTCTCTCTCCGCTATCCTCTCTCTCCTCTCTCTCTCTCTCTTTCGTCTCTCTCTCTCTCATCTCTCTCTCCCTCTCTCTTGCTCTATCTCCTCTCTCTCCTCTCTCTCTCTCTCTCTCTCTCCTCTCTCTCCCTCCTCCTCCTCTCCCCTCCCTCCCTCCTCTCTCTCTTCTCTCCCCCTCTCTCCCCTCTCCCCTCTCCCCCTCTCTCCCCTCCCCCCCCCTCCTCTCCCTCTCCCTCTCTCTCCCTCCTCCCCCTCTCTCTCTCCTCTCTCCTCTCTCTCTCGCTTTCA